>NC_057798.1:661757711-661893332 GCF_018294505.1 Triticum aestivum | reverse complement strand
AGTGTCGGCGAAGGCTCCAAGATGGGAGCTCGCGGATACAGAAGGTTACAGTGGTGGAAATTGTGTCTCGTGTTGCTCCTGGATGTTTTCGGGGTCCGTGGATATATATAGGAGAAAGAAGTACGTTGGTGGATGCCCGAGGGGCCCACGAGACAGGGTGGCATGCCCCTAGGGGGGCGCACCCTCCTATCTCGTGGGGCCCTCGGAGATTTCTTGACTTGCACTCCAGGCTCTCCGGATCAAATTTGTTCCAAAAATAACGCTCCCGAAGGTTTCATTCCGTTTGGACTCCGTTTGATATAGCTTTTCTTTGAAATATTGAAATAGGCCAAAAAACAGCAATATGGGCTGGGCCTCCGGTTAGTAGGTTAGTCCCAAAAATGATATAAATGTGTAGAATAAAGCCCATAAACATCCAAAAGGGGTAATATAATAGCATGGAACAATAAAAAATTATAGATACGTTGGAGACATATCAATGCTCAGAACGTGACGCCTAACCGGCTGGAGGATTCACAGTCCTCAAGTGTAATAAGTCTTCAGATCACGCGGACATAAAGACTTCAGTGATGCCTAACACTCTTTGGCTCTGTGTGTTTTTGGATTTTTCCTCGCAAGGATTCTCTCTCAAAGGGTTCGGAGGTGGGTTGCTCTCAAAGACAAAAGTCGTGCACTAACTCTGAGCAGCCACCAATTTATGGTGTAGGGGGTGGGCTATTTATAGCCAGGAGGCAACCCAACCTTATTGGTCCACAATGACCCTGGGTCACTTAGGAACTCACACGTGTCTAACGGTCAGATTTTGAACACACGCGGCAGCTTGACTTGGGCTACAAGTAAAGCTGACTTATCCAGCTCTGGATAAGATTTGCTCTCATTGTCTTCGCTCGAAGACATAGGATTTGGTTGAGCATCACATCAGTCACTCTCACTTTGTTCACTTGGACCCCACTTAACAGTACGGTGGTTCCTATGACTCAACAAAGAAGAAAAGGAAACTACGAAACTACTATGTCTTCGCATTCCATAGTCTTCACGCGATGTCTTCTCCTGTCATAGTCTTCAATGTGAATGTCTTCACATACCACCATTGTCTTCAATGTATTCACACATTTTTAGGGGTCATCTCTGGTAGGTAAACCGAATCGATATGGGACTACTACCTGTGTTATCCTGCAATTCTCACAAACACATTAGTCCCGCAACCAGGTTTGTCGTCAATACTCCAAAACCAAATAGGGGTGGCACTAGATGCACTTACACCGTCGCTCTTCTTCCTCCTCTTCATGGGTGGAGTAGGCATGGGTGTCCTCATACTAGGCCTCCGAGGTACCTCGAATGCGTCATCTAAACTTCCCCTTCGGCTGCTTTAGCTCCTTGGCCAGAACCACATATGGTTCCTCGGCCAAGAGCGTCGTGAGCTGGGGAGTTCTTGGTTCCTCGGGCAGCAGCATCGGGCACATCACTTGATGCACCCAAGGGACCCATTTCTGTGGAAGGAAGGAAATATTCGAAAGTTCAACTAAAATGCGTCCATGAAATATAAGACAAAAATATGGAACTTTATGCTAGGGTTACCTCATGGGCGTCATGCGCGACATCAAAGCCGCAGTCTTTCCCCTCTATGGGGAATTCGTTCTGGGATGACTTGAAGAGTGTCGTCCACATCCTAGTTAAGGAGGCGCGAAAGAAATACTTTACGGGTGGCCCATCCTCGGCTTTGTAGGCCCACATCAGTCTCACCCGAAGTTGGAGCGGCAAGATGCGGTGGTGGAGCATGGTGTCTACCACGTCAACCAGCTTGATCTTCTTGTCTGCTAGAAACTTGATTTTCTGTTGCAGCAAGGTCACATCTTCGGGGTTACCATAGTCTATGCCCTTCCTCTTCCAAGAAGCAAGCCTCCTTAGAGGTTCAGCCGAGAAGGCAAGGACTTCGGCCTGGCCGCTGGCCAGTAGCTCGATGACATCGAACCAGTCATGCTACTACCCCTTGATGGTTTCGGCGAAGGGTCCTTTCAACCAGGTGGCCTTCTGGTTCTTGCTAATCATGTCCCCCCTTGCGCACTCCGTGAGCTCGGAGCCGCTGGACTTCGGCTTGATGCCAAACGTCTTCAGCCACAGCCCAAAGTGTGGCCCAATGCGGAGGAAGGCTTCACAGACGATGATGAATATTGTGAGGTGGAGAATGGAGTTCGGGGCCAGATGATGAAAATCCAGCCCGTGGTAGTACAGAACCCCGTGCACCAAGGGGTGTAGTGGAAATCCCAAACCTTGGATGAGGTGGGGAACAAAGACAACTCTTTTCCCGGCTTGGGGGTCGACACTCGCTGGTCTTGCTCCAGCGGCCGGGATGTACCATGTCACACCTTGATTTTTGGTCCTTTCTTTTTCTTTTGGATTTCTGTGGATTTTTGCTCTGGATTGCTTTTATGTGGCTCTGTGGTCCTAAAGCCTGGGAAGACCACCTATTTCTCTTCCCCAAGTGGCTTGTCATCCTCAAATCCATCCCAAGACCATGTTATTTCCATCATACCCCAATCCAATATTCTTTTCCTGGGAATATTCCTTTTCTATTAAAGGAATAGTCCTTTTTCCATAGATTGTGAAGCAACTTATATTTATTTCTTTCCCAAAATTCCCACAATATTCTCAAAATTCCTTGGACCATATGAACCTTGGATATGCTAAAATATTCAAGATTTCATGATCATGGTGAGCACACAATCCAGTCTTTGCTTCTAGTCATATTTTTAGTTTGTAAACCAACTACATTTTATATGGCTCCATTATTTCTGAAATTTTACCTGAACCTTCTCCTACCTATATAACCTATTTCCATCAAATTTTGACTCATTTCACCTAGCCAATTTCTCTCAGTATTTTTCACAAAATTATGTCTAGAGAGATGCACTATGAAGACAGTACCATTTTTTAGTTATCCAAATGGTATGAAATTTTTACAGTACCTTCATGTGACCACATAGCTCTCCTACACCAAGTTTCAGCTCAATCCAATCATCCATGTGGGTGCATCTTCCATTTTCCTTTTCTGTCCAGATTGGCGCATTGCAAAGCAAGTGCTAGTTAACTTCATCCATTTGAGCTCAACCTTTGCAGAAGCAGTCACCTTAGTGGGTGATTAACCTGAGGCAAATCTCAGACTCTTTCACTAGGTAGAACCCCCTCCCTCCACCCCAGTACACACACTTTGCTATCCAAATCACTTCTTGGATCCTACTCAGTCTCCAGAGCCGCCCGAGTGCTCCTAGCCGTTGGTCTATGACGACTACGCGGTAACAGCGCGGCTGGCATGCTATTCGACATGTTCTGGACATCGGGTCCTTCATCCACCGTCCAAACGGCGTGCCCGCGCCACCTCGTCATGTCCACAATGTCGCCCTCACTCCCCCGTGTCCACACGCCCCCTCTGGACCCCACTCCTCTTCCTCCTTCTCCCCACTCCTCTCCCCACTCCCACGGTAGCCCCAGTCACGACACTATGGCCGACCAGACTTCCTCCTCCCCACGTCTGCCACCCTGCTCCCCTGGCACTCTTCTGACTCTCTCACGTCCCCGTCCAAGCTCTCTTGCAAGCCCACACATCCACGTTCACACCAGAGCCTTGGCATCATGCTCGCAGCGGCATCCGGTGAAAACACCTCGCCTCGGGCTATATAAGCTGACCTCGAGGTCCCCTGACCTCACCAGCCTCCTCACCACCCTCCTAGAAGCCTCCCCAGCCCCTCGAACGAGCTCGAGGAGCTCTCTTCGCCCGCCATGGCCGTCGCCTCGATCATCTTAAATCGGGGCTCCATGGCTTCTCCCTCTCGCTTCTACCACCACCAGAGGACTACCCATGACCCAGAGGGCCACCCCACCTCCTTACATCGCCGTCGGGATAGCGGTTGCCACGCCCCTAAGTTTGGCCGAGGGACACTTCCGCCGAGGCCTAGCTCATCGACGCTCCTGGCCTCTGCTACGATCGCGCCTAGTCTGGGTGGGCACGACACCCTTCTTCGAGCATGCCGGTGGCCTGGCCATGGCGGGAGATGGTCGGAGACGGCTGCTACGCCATGAGCTTGCATTGGTTTTCCTTGAAGAGGAAAGGGTGATGCAGCACAAAGCGTAAGTATTTCCCTTAGTTTTTGAGAACCAAGGTATCAATCCAGTAGGAGGCTCCTCACAAGTCCCACTATCGGTGTCAAAACCGGCGGATCTCGGGTAGGGGGTCCCGAACTGTGCGTCTAGGTGGATGGTAACAGGAGACAAGGGACACGATGTTTTTACCCAGGTTCGGGCCCTCTTGATGGAGGTAAAACCCTACTCCTGCTTGATTAATATTGATGATATGGGTAGTACAAGAGTAGATCTACCACGAGATCAGAGAGGCTAAACCCTAGAAGCTAGCCTATGGTATGATTGTTGTTCGTCCTACGGACTAAAACCCTCCAGTTTATATAGACACCGGAGAGGGCTAGGGTTACACAGAGTCGGTTACAATGGGAGCAGATCTACATATCCGTATCGCCAAGCTTGCCTTCCACGCCAAGGAAAGTTCCATCCGGACACGGGACGAAGTCTTCAATCTTCTATCTTCATAGTCCAGGAGTCCGGCCAAAGGTTATAGTCCGGTCATCCGGACACCCCCTAATCCAGGACTCCCTCAGTAGCCCCTGAACCAGGCTTCAATGACGACGAGTCCGACGCGTAGATTGTCGTCGGCATTGCAAGGCGGGTCCCTCCTCCGAATACTTCATAGAAGATGTTGAACACAAGGATAGTGTCCGGCTCTGCAAAACGAGTTCCGCATACCACTGTAGAGAGAATAATATTTGCACAAATCTAATCTGCTGACGTATTCTGCGGCGTGACATCACGCCACGGCCAAGCCTTTATTCGAATCATTTTACTGTCCCACCTCAGCACGTTTAGCGAGGCGGTTTCCTTGGCACGTCTTGTCAAAGCAGAGATCGTGTCCCCTTATTCCGGGATTCTCGCCAATACGGGCGTGGGTAACCCAATCGTGCCTGTTGGTATATCTCCTCAATCGAAGGCGAGTCCCAAACGGTCATGGGGAGGGATCTTGGTATTCAACCTCTTTATAAAGAGACCAAGGCTCGACTCCTTTCTTTCAATCTCAATCAAATCCGCCTCTCACCTTGAGTTCCAACACCCAAAGCTCCAGATTCAGGCGCTTCGGACCTTCGATGATGTCCGGCTCCGTCTGTCGGTGTCAAAACCGACGGATCTCGGGTAGGGGGTCCCGAACTGTGCGTCTAGGTGGATGGTAACAGGAGACAAGGGACACGATGTTTTTACCCAGGTTCGGGCCCTCTCGATGGAGGTAAAACCCTACTCCTGCTTGATTAATATTGATGATATGGGTAGTTCAAGAGTAGATCTACCACGAGATCAGAGAGGCTAAACCCTAGAAGCTAGCCTATGGTATGATTGTTGTCCGTCCTACGGACTAAAACCCTCCGGTTTATATAAACACAGGAGAGGGCTAGGGTTACACAGAGTTGGTTACAATGGGAGGAGATCTACATATCCGTATCGCCAAGCTTGCCTTCCACGCTAAGGAAAGTCCCATCCGGACACGGGACGAAGTCTTCAATCTTGTATCTTCATAGTCCAGGAGTCCGGCCAAAGGTTATAGTCCGGCTATCCGGACACCCCCTAAGCCGGAACTCCCTCAGTAGCCCCCAAACCAGGATTCAATGACAATGAGTCTGGCGCGCAGATTTGTCTTCGGCATTGCAAGGCGGGCTCTTCTCCAACTTCCATATACCTGTTGAATAATGTCCGGCTTCTGGTGAATGTTGCGCTTCTTGTCCTCTGCGCCCAATAATGGCCATCTTTCACGTGTCAAACAAATGCAAAAAGTCAGGGTGTTTTTTTCATTTACCTCCCTAGCTGCGCAAATGAGCCGCCTATAAAAGAGACGGGGATTAGATCCAAATCACACCATCTTCCCTCCGCGAGTATTCATCGGAGCGCATTCGACAAAGATCCATTTCATCATGGCCAGTCGACGCAGCTCCTCCTCTCGCCCCCCCCCCCAGCCCTCAGCCTGGAGATTGGGAGAGATATTCCGTCCCGCACAGCAAGCTAGTGGCGCTCCAAGCCAAGGGGTTTCTCCCCCCAGCCTACATGGTCCCGGTTTGAGCCGGGCTTGGCACTTATAATGGTGGAGAGAAAGCGGAGAGTGCCCCCAATCCCTCCAAAGGAGAGAGGGTATGCCTTGTCCCTTATTTGATAAGAGGGCTCGGATTTCCAATTCATCTGTTTCTCCGGGGGCTCCTGGAGTTCTACGGCCTCCAGTTGCACAACCTTACACCTGCCTCCATATTGCAAATTATGGGCTTCGTAGCCCTTTGCGAGCTGTTTTTGGGCATCGAGGCTCATTTCGTGTTATGGAAGAAGCTGTTCTGCCTTGTGCCCCGCTCTCAGGAGGGGTTGATATATCAAGTGGGCGGAGCCGAACTATGGCGCGTTGCCGGGACCGGATATCTATCCGGAACCCAAAAGAAGGCGTCCGAAGACTGGCCTTCAGGATGGTTTTATATAGAAGATGTCCCCCAGCCGGACCCTGTTCGGATCGGCCTCCCTGAGTTCAATAATGGTCCTTTGAAGAAGCGCCTAAGCTGGCGCCCACGGAGCCCTCAAAAGGAAAATGACAGGGACGTCCTTTACCTGATGAGCCGGATAAGGTTGTTAGCTCATTCCGGACTGACCATGATCGAGGTCATGGCCACATGCATTATGCGGGGGGTGCAGCCGCTTCAGTATAGAGGCCACCCCATGTGGGATTTCAACGGGGAGGACGACGCCACCCGGTGCGGCCATAAGGGGCCGGAATCGGCTGCTGCTCTAATAGAGATCTTGTCCACTTTGTACAAGGGAGAAGAGGAGGAATTCCTCCGCGTCAACCCACAGGGTGGATTTTCTATGTACAATCCTCCAAGTTGGGTAAGCAGACACTTTAACTTGCCCATCCGTTTCATATTCCCATAGTTAAGTATTCACTCTAGCAATTTCAATGCAGGAGCTACGCCAGGCTGTAAAGGAGATAAACAACCCTCCTCCACAACCCGAGGACCTGGAACGGTCCTTCGACCGGGACTCCCAAGAGGACCCGGACTTGTCTATGGAGCTGATCGATGGGGTAATTCATCAATTGAGCAAGGACAACACCTTAGTGGCCATTATGGCCGATTATCCCGGACTACTTCCAGCCTCGCGAGTAACCGAAACCGAAGTCCCGGTACTTTTTAAGATGATCCATCCATGCTTATTTTTTATCACTGTATACCAACAACGTTTTTGCAGGGGAAGTCCTTGAGGCGGAGGGCCGAGCCTGTGGTGGCTAGCCAACGAGGGGCAGCAAGGCCCAGCAGGCTGAAAAGAAGTGCGGTCCGGATTGAGACGCCGGCGCAACGGTATGGCGTGCAATTTAATTCCAGGGTTTATTCCCTCAAGGTACACTAACGCTCGTGCTCTCTTCAGGAAGAAGAGCGCTCGCCGGACTATATCCGGAGAGGTTGCCAATCATGCCTCCACCAGCCAGGATTCAAGGCCGGGTCCGGAAGCGGAGGCGAACACGGGGCGCGCACCGGACGCTCCTCCGACAGAGGATGCAGACGGGCTGTCTGCCACCAATTCCGAGGTGGAGAGTGCCATGAACCACAGGCGTCGCCGGACTGTTCTTCGTGACGCTTGTTTCTCCCAAGAGGCATTGGATGCGTTCAATACGGGAGATGCGTACCTCCGTGCCGCTCAAAATGGTCTAGCCAGAGCCTCAGAGCAGTATGTAAAAGACATATGGGTGAGAAAATTTGATGGTTATATATGTCAGTAGCCCCCGAGACTTGAAACAGTTAGAATAACCGATTTAAGGATCATTTGTTATGCAGGATCTTACGGAAAAGAATACCCAACTGTCCCTGGAGCTGGAAGAGTGCAAAGCCCAACTTGAGGCCGCACTAGCCGCAGCAAGGGAGGCCAAGGAGACCCCCTCTGGTAATATATGCTTCAAAAGATAAGTATGTTGTGAAGTGTGGCATGTGTGCAAATCTGACAATAACAGTGCAGATGGCGCCGGAGTGGATCCGGACAAGCAACAACTCTTGCGCCCGTTAAAGGTCGGCGAGAGCGTGCTTACGAGGGTGAGGCAAGAGAAGAATAAGCTCCAAGATGCCAACACCCAGCTGGGCGAGTAACTAAAGGATGTTCGTGCTCAGCTGTCGGACTCCGTGAGGGAGAATTGGCGGCTTCGACGCGACATTTTTAGTAAGTGCTTGAACGAACTTCGAAAAAGAGTTCGGCCAGGAAGTTGATTGACACAGTTATGTGTGTAGGTATGCTGACAGGTCGGCCTGCGGAGGAAATGTCCGGTTCTACGGGTGACCTTCTTCCTGAGCTATCGCAACTGCACGAACGAGTTCGGCAGGCAATGCGAGGCGTCGCCCAGGCCCTATGGCCATCCGTCTCCATGCCCGAAGGCCTTGGAGAGCTTGCAGAAAAGATGAAGGGAGCGTGGTGGCGCTTCCGATTATGGAACATATCGGCCTGCCATCAAGGCGCCAGGGAGTCCTGGGCCATGGTGAAGACGCGGTACACGAAGGCTGACCCAAACCACATGGCCGAGGTTGGACCTGTAGGGCCCGATGGTAAGGAGACCCCTGTGAGTTTAGTGTACGGCCAGGTAGAGTTGGCCGCCAAGTATTCCCAACAAGACTGTAAACTAGACAGCATGTTGGATGGTATTGAAGAGGAATATACCCAGTCAAATTGACTATGTAATTTAAGATGACATGTGAAATGCCTTCTAGCCAGATTGTAGATCGTTTGTCATTGCGGACCTTTTCGCTTCAACCTCGGGACCCAATAGTCTGGAGTGTATCCGAATACCCTCTCGGTTATGTAAAAACCGGGGCATGCGTGGAGACCAGGCGTAGGGGTCATTAGTGCTTTAACAGAGAAGTGCCCAACTAGTTATGTTATATTACATGGTTAGTAAGAAACATCTTCCAGGGAGAATAATTCTGTTAGGGGTTCCTTTCCCTGGGAGGCATGCCCTAAAGTGCATGTCTGGACTGCGAAAAAAAGCAGAAAAGCATCTGGGGGCGAATAAATAAAGGAGTGAGAAATCATCTTTTAGTTCACCGACCGAATATTCCCTTAAGAATGCTAGCTTTCGGCTTCACCCAGTCTGAGGTACACATCTGGCTGACCCGACAGTAACAATCGCAGAGGTGCTCCCTTTACCGCCTAGCCGAACAATCGGGAACGTAGGGGTAAGCACAGGAGCCAAGCAACCCAGCTTGGCCAAAACTTAAGTCATATCGATGCATATAATGGTGAATAAAAGGTACATGCGGAAGTGTGACACATGTTCTAGGCATGAGGCCCGTATAAATAAGCTTCTGTTAAAGAAGCCCCCAGGTATAATGAGCGTGGATAACGCGTCAATTGTGTGCGAACAAGGTGTAAACGAGCCCTTAAAGGTTGTAAGAGAAAGGGAGGGAGAGGGAGAGAAATATAGGACAGCTAATGGGTAAAAAATAGATAGAGGAAGGAGACAAACACAGAGTCCAGCGCTAGGCGTAGAATCTTCAGAGACGGGCTGCGTTCCATGGCTTCGGCTCGAGTCGGCTATCCGATGCATCTCACAGACGGTACGCTCCACCAGTCAGGACTTGGTCAATAATGAAGGGACCTTCCCATTTGGGCTTGAGTTTGTCCTTTCTCTTGTCCGGCAGGCGTAGAACTAAATCGCCAACATTGTAAGTTTTGGCCCATACTTCTCTGCTTTGATATCTTCGAGCCAACTATTGATAAAATGCGGAACGGGCTTTTGCCACGTCACGCTCCTCCTCTAAGGCGTCCAAACTGTCCTGCCAATCGAGTTCGGCTTCTCTTTCTTCATACATGCGCACGCGAGGTGAGTCATGAATTATGTCGCAGGGCAGAATTGCCTCTGCGCCGTATACCATAAAGAATGGTGTGAATCCGGTGGTGCGATTCGGCATGGTCCGCAGCCCCTAGAGTACGGAGTCGAGCTCCTCTACCCAGTGCATGTTAGATTCCTTGAGGGACCGCACTAATCTGGGTTTGATGCCGCTCATGATTAGACCATTTGCTCGCTCGACCTGGCCGTTAGTTTGTGGGTGATAGACTGAAGCGTGGTCCAGCTTGATGCCCATGTTTTTGCACGAGAGTTTGACCTCGCCGGCCGTAAAGTTCATGCCGTTATCAGTGATGATGCTGTGGGGGACGCCATAACGGTGTACGACCCCTGATATGAAGTCTATCACCAGTCCGGATTCGGCCGTCTTAACAGGCTTGGCCTCTATCCATTTGGTGAATTTATCCACCATGACCAGTAGGTATTTTTTCTTGTGGGTTCTTCCTTTAAGGGTCCAACCATGTCAAGCCCCCAGACCGTGAAGGGACAGGTGATGGGTATAGTTTGCAGGGCGGTGGGTGGCATATGGCTTTGGTTAGCAAAGAGCTGGCAACCGACGCATCGTTCGACTAAGTCCTGAGCATCTGCCCGGGCCGTCAGCCAATAAAATCCTGTACGGAAGGCTTTGCTTACAAGGGCCCGGGCTACGGCATGGTGCCCTCCTAGTCCGGCATGAATTTCAACCAGAAGATTCCGCCCTTCCTCTTCGGAGATACACCTTTGAAGGACTCCGGTGGTGATTTTCTTATAAAGCTCTCCTTCGTGGACTTTTATAGGCTTTAGATCGCCGCACTATGCAGCGTGCCTCGTTTTGGTCCTCGGGAAGTTCATGCCTGGTTAGGTAGGCTAGGAATGATTCTGTCCACGGGGCAATGACTGCCATTATTACGTGGGCTGAGGATGTTACTTCGTTGGCAGAGCCTCCCGTTGTGTCAGCATGTTCGGGGTCGGGCGGTGCAGTTGGGTCCAGGTTGTTATTTCCAGATTCCCCTTCCCATAAGACGGATGGCTTGAATAGCCTCTCCAAGAAAATGTCGGGGGGGGGGGGACTGCATCGCGCTTTGCGCCGATGCGTGCCAAGACGTCTGCCGCCTGATTGTTTTCCCGGGCTATATGGTGAAATTCGAGCCCCTCGAACCGAGCTGACATTTTTAGGACGGTGTTGCGATAAGCTGCCATTTTTGGATCCTTGGCATCAAAGTCTCCCTTTATTTGGGATATCGTGAGGTTCGAATCCCCACACACCTCTAGGCGTTGGATGCCCATGGAGACTGCCATCTGGAGACCATGTATAAGGGCCTCGTACTCGGCTGCGTTGTTGGAGTCTGTATACATTATCTAGAGTACGTATTGGACTGTATCTCCAGTTGGGGACGTCAGAATGACGCCAGCCCAAAGGCCAGCTAACATTTTGGAGCCATCGAAGTGCATGATCCAGTTGGATTATGTGTCGTACTCTTTAGGGAGTTCGGCTTCAGTCCATTCGGCGATGAAGTCGGCCAAAACTTGCGACTTAATAGCTCGCCGTGGCTTATAGGTTATGTCGAACGGGAGGAGCTCAATGGCCCATTTGGAAATCTGGCCCGTCGCATCGCGGTTGTTTATAATACTGTTAAGAGGTACTTCGGAGGCTACTATTATCGAACACTCTTGAAAGTAGTGTCACAGCTTCTGGGATGCCATAAACACCGCGTACGCTATCTTTTGATAGTGCGGGTACCGTGACTTGCATGGAGTGAGGATAGTGGACACGTAGTAAACTGGTTTTTGAAGGGGGAATTTGTGTCCGTCCGTTTCTTGTTCGACGATGAGCACTGCGCTTACAACTTGATAAGTTGCCGCAATGTATAATAGCATTGGTTCACCGATGTTAGGCGAGGCCAGGACCGGGTTTCTTGCCAATGTGGCTTTTATTTCTTCGAGTCCGGCCGTGGCGACATCCGTCCACTCGAAGTGTTCGGTGCGCTGAAGGAGGCGATAAAGGGGTAATGCCTTTCTTCCCAAGCGGGAGATAAAGCGGCTTAGAGCCGCCACGCATCCAGTCAATTTTTGTATTTGTTTGAGGTCCTTTGGAATATCCAATTGTGACAGAGCTCGGATCTTGGCTGGGTTTGCTTCAATTCCTCTAGCGGATACAATGAAGCCCAGGAGATTTCCGGCTGGTACGCCGAAAACGCATTTTTTCGGGTTAAGCTTGATGTTATATGCTCGGAGGTTATCGAATGTGAGCCACAAGTCGTCTACTAGAGTTTCGACACGCTTGGTTTTGACGACCATGTCATCTACCTATGCTTCCACTGTTTTGCCGATCTGGTTTGCCAGACATGTCTGAATCATGCGCTGATATGTTGCGCCGGTGTTTTGAGCCCGAAGGGCATTGTGTTGAAGCAGAATGGGCCGTATGGGGTGATGAATGCCGTTGTGGCTTGGTCTGGCTCTGCCATCTTAATTTGATGGTAGCCGGAGTATGCGTCGAGGAAACACAATGAATCGTGTCCTGCGGTGGCGTCGATAATTTGATCAATGCGGGGGAGGGGGAAGGGATCCTTTGGGCAAGCCTTGTTGAGGTCCTTGAAATCGACGCATAGGCGCCAGGATTTGTCCTTCTTTGGTACCATCACCAGGTTTGCTAGCCAATCCAGATGTTTTATATCTCTGATGAATCCGGCCTCCAGTAGCTTGGCTAGCTCCTCTCCCATGGCTTGTCTCTTAGGTTCGGAGAAACGCCGAAGAGCCTGCTTGACAGGCTTGAATCCTTTTAGGATGTTTAGGCTGTGCTCGGCCAGCTTGCGTGGGATTCCTGGCATGTCTGAAGGGTGCCACGCAAAAATGTCCCAATTTTCATGTAGGAATTCTCGTAGTGCGGCGTCTACATCAGGGTTTAATTGCGCCCCGATGGAGGCCGTTTTTGTAGGGTCCGTTGGATGGACTTGGAATTTGACTATTTCGTCCGCCGGTTTAAAGGAGGTGGACTTGGATCTTTTATCGAGTATCATGTCATCCCTGTTCACCGTGGAGCGTAGCGTAGTCAGTTCCTCGGCCGCTAGGGCTTCGGATAATGCCTCAAGGGCCAGTGCGGCTGTCTTAGTTTCTGCGCGGAGTGCTATGTCTGGGTCACTAGCAAGAGTGATGATTCCGTTGGGTCCGGGCATTTTGAGCTTCATGTACCCGTAATGGGGTATGGCTTGAAAAATTGTGAATGCCTCTCGCCCTAATAGGGCATGGTATCCGCTGCTGAACGGGGCCACTTGAAACGTGACCTCCTCGGACCTGTAATTATCCGGCGTGCCGAACACCACATCCAGTGTGATTTTTCCTCTACAGCACGCTTCCCGAGTGGGGATTATTCCTCTAAAGGTTGTGTTGCTTCGCTCAATGCGGCTCCAGTCTATTTCCATTTTTCGAAGGGTTTCCTCATAAATGAGGTTCAATCCACTGCCACCGTCCATGAGTACCTTGGTAAGGTGAAAGCCGTCCACTATTGGACTGAGGACCAATGCGGCTGGTGCTCGAGCTGTTCGGAATTTAGGTTCATCACTGGCATTAAAGGTAATAGCCGTGTCACTCCATGGGTTTATTGTTGCTACTTGGTAGACTTCGGCAAGGCTGCAGAGTGTTCGTTTTCGCATTTTATTTGATGCGAAAGTCTCGAAGACTGTTAATACCGTACTGGTATCCCTGGGCTGGTGCTCTATGAATTTTGGAGTTAGAAGCTCCTCGCCACTTCTGGCCACCTGCCGTAGTATCCAACATGATCTAAGGCTATGAGTTGGTGTGACGCCCTCTGTACTATGAATTTTACAGGGTCCATTGAGCCATCCCTCCAGTACAGTTCCATGACCTATAGAGGGTTTTTGCTTTTTGGTGTTTAACCCAGGTGCCTGGCGATAATGCACCCTTTCATTTTGGACTGGGGTTGTATTCAGGGCCGGATTGTCCCAAATTTTATTTCAGTTTTCCAGGCGCTTTGCATCGCACAGTTCTTTCGTACTATGTATGCCAAGTCGGCGAAGCGTGTAATTTCACGGCGACTTATGGCGTTGAGGATTCCGTTGTCCGTGCAATTATTGCAGAAGAATGAAATTGCATCCTCCTCGCGGCAGTCCTCTATCCTGTTCATAACCAGGAGGAATCTGGCCCAGTAATGGTGTACTGTTTCTGCGGGCTCTTGCCGAATTTGGGATAGATCCCTTATATTTGGGTGGGCGGGTGGAATTAAATCCGGAACCTCGCCCAATCTGAGACTCAGGGGCCAAGGAGTTTCCGAACTCGGAAGCTTGGGTTCTTGGATGTTGTCCAATGAATCTAGCCCCTTCCTGACTTTAGGTTCAGGGATTGAGTGACGTCCTCCCCTCCGCGGGTATCCAGCTTGGAAGGATCGGGAATGCGGGCATAACTAGTCCTTAAGATAGATGAAGGCTTGCCACATTGTTCCTCCACCACTGCGACGTGGTGGGTGACCTGGGGAGAGTTAATCTCTCTCAGATCGGGTTTAAGCCCAATCTGATCATAGTCTGTAGCGACTCCCAGGGCAGTGATGCGATCCAAGAGCTCGTTTAAAGAAGAGAGCTCCATCGGATCTAACTGCTCGGCGAGTTCCGAGTTGACGTGGAGATTGCTTTCGATGACCCGAGAAGTCATCATCGACGCGGCGGCCGAACAGGCGGTCATAAGAAAACCGCCTAGCCGGAGAGTTTACTCGATAGCCAAAGCTCCTTTAGCAACAGTGCCGTCTTTAAAGACGGGATGGGGCATCCTTCCTGATGGCGACAGCACAACGGAACTCTCAATGAAAGCACCAATGTCGGTGTCAAAACCGGCGGATCTCGGGTAGGGGGTCCTGAACTGTGCGTCTAGGCGGATGGTAACAGGAGACAAGGGACACGATGTTTCTACCCAGGTTCAAGCCCTCTCGATGGAGGTAAAACCCTACTCCTGCTTGATTAATATTGATGATATGGGTAGTACAAGAGTAGATCTACCACGAGATCAGAGAGGCTAAACCCTAGAAGCTAGCCTATGGTATGATTGTTGTTCATCCTACGGACTAAAACCCTCCGGTTTATATAGACACCGGAGAGGGCTAGAGTTACACAGAGTCGGTTACAATGGGAGGAGATCTACATATCCGTATCGCCAATCTTGCCTTTCACGCGAAGGAAAGTCCCATCCGGACACGGGACGAAGTCTTCAATCTTGTATCTTCATAGTCCAGGAGTCCGGCCAAAGGTTATAGTCCGGCTATCCGGACACCCCCTAATCTGGGACTCCCTCACCGTCCTTCAAGGACGGTGGATGCCTTCCTCTGTTACGGAAGAAGACGTGCTAAAGCTAATAGATGCCAGGTATCTAGCCGGCGAAATCTCGCACAGGCTGCCTGCTCAAGGGCAGGTTATTCCCACTCCCAAGCCTGGTGAGAGCGTGGTGTCCGCGTCTCACTTCCTTCGGGGGCTAGGCTTCCCGACGGACCCCTTCGTGAGAGGGCTCATGTTTTATTATGGGCTGGAATTTCACAACTTAGATCTCGAGTCCATCCTCCATATCTCATCGTTCATTGTCGTGTGTGAGGCCTTCCTCCATACTACTCCTCACTTCGGATTGTGGCTTAAGACCTTCAAAGTAGAGCCGAAGATGATCGAGGGGCAGCACGTAGAGTGCGGAGGTGGATTTATAAGCAAGAATGCCGACGCTCCATGGCCCGAGGGCTCTTTTCAAGAGGAGTTCAGCTTATGGCAACGAGAGTGGTTTTATATCACAGCTCCCAGGGGCACCAAATGGGTGGCGCCACCTGCCTTTCGCTCGGGTCCCCCACCATAGCTAGCGTCATGTGTCAATAAAGGGCTTAACTGGGGGCCATCCAAGGACGTGCCCTTGTTGCAGGGCCGCGTTCGTGATCTCCTAGAAAGAGATATCAATCTGGCCGTAGTGATGCAGGTTATGTTGATTCATCGCATCCTGCCCTGCAAACGTCGCCCCCTCCGCCTGTGGGAGTTTAATACGGAAGGACCACGAGCCCTCCAACATTTTGTGGGCGTGACGCCCATGGACATGTACAAATTGTTCTTCGAATCACAAGCAATGTGTCCGGATTCGTCCGAGGACGCAGGTCTGAGCTGCAATCGCCCGGATACTCAAGTAAGTAGCCCTGTACCCGGACACACTATCCGTATATTTATCATAAAATTGCCCTTAAAAGAGTTGTCCCTTAAACAGGAGTGGATAGTGAAAGCAAAGCTAATCACGTGTCCGGCCCCCCTCCCTGAGACTACGCCGGATCCCGTGTTAACCAGGATGCTGGAGGTTGCGCCTTTGGAATAAGGCGAAGAGGGGAACAAGTAAGCTACCGCCTCCCCGAAGGAGGCTGTCAGGAAAGGAGGAATCGAGAATTCCTCTAACCAGGGGAAGAAGAGGACCGCCTCTGAAGACCCGGAGGCCATGGTCTCAAAGCAGGGGAAGAAATCTTTGTTAGAGGGTCCGGCGCCGGGGGGTGCCTCGGTCACATTGTGCCCCCAAGGGGATCAGCTCTCCACCGAGCCGTAAGTAAAGAGGGGGGTTTTAAAATGAGAGTCATCCCTATTCTATTTCTGAGGAAGATAATCGAAATTTTACCTTGTAGTTCGGATCTCAGCCCTTCTCAGCAGAGCTCATCTTCAGGGGATCTTCGTCCGGAGATGATGGAGAGCGGAACGGCTCCCCCTGCCGTACCGCCTTGCGAGGCAGGCGACCTTGAGGTGTTCTCATGGAGGGTTTCTCTGAATCCGGCATAGCCGGAAGGCAGTCGTATGGCCCCCCAAGGCCCTCTGTGTCCGGCCTTCGAAAAAGGCCATCGGACGAGTCCGGCACCGTCCGGTGCACTGTCGGAGGAGCTGAAGGATCTACTCAGGCGAGCGTCTATCTCAGAAGAACACCGTGCGTTGATGGATACGGTGATTGCAAGGATTTCATCCGCGGAGAGCGGGTTGTATGAGGCCGCCAGGAGTTTACTGACAGGTTTTGAGGTACGCGAAATGATGTACCTTTTGACAGATCCGCATATATAAGATGTGCCCTGTATAGATAGTAGCCCCTGAGACTCTATGCGCTGTCAAAAATGACGGCGCGCCGAGGATCATAATCCCAGGTATAATATGCGGCCTTTCCTATGTAGGTGGCGAAGTGTCCGGTGGCTAGCCGGACTGATGAATTTGTCGAGCTAAAGCGGCAACTTGACGTGGCAGATGCCGACATCGCGCTTGTCAACAAGCGGCTGGACGAGGCACAAGGTTTGTAATTTCTCCGAAGACACCTGGTAAGAGGAGCTTGATGCCCGTACCTTACAACATGTGTGCTTGATGCAGATGGTGCCACTGCCATGGAGAACCTTCGGGCGGAACTTGCCCGAGCCAAGGAGCAGGCCAGGAAAAGCGATGCGGCTGCCTTAAAGGTGACTGAAGAGCTGAAAGCCGAACAGGCTGCTCACTGCCAAAGCAAGAAGGAAATAGCCGAGATGGCTGTAAAGTTGAAGAATGCTGCCAACCGCTGCAAGCTTCTTGAAAAAGAAGATCGGGTGGCATAGAAGGACCTAGAGAAGGTCACTACCGAGGCCAAGGATACTCGCTCTGCGATGAGAGCTATGAAGGAGGAGCTACGTCAGGCCGAAGATATCACGGCTGGAAAGCCCTTTATGCTGCGGATGAAGTTTGGGGATCCTAAATATGCTCCATTGGACCGGAAGTGGAGTGCGGCGAACACTTATCTAGACTTGGCGGCGAGTCTCGCGGACGCGGCCGAACACTTCCGCGATCAAAATGACCACGAAGTTGAAAATCTTTTTTGGTCGCAGTTCCACAATCCAGAGCGCCCACTTTCATTAACCGATCGTTTGGCCACATGGGCGGAGCTGAATAGGTTGTCTGGACTCGCCATGAAGTATGCCGTGAGTCATCTGTGGCCGAAAAGGCCCGAGCCGAAGAGTTATTTTAGCTTGGTGCAGCAGCTCCTCGGCGCGGTGCCGCATATTAATACAATGAAGAGGTCAGCGTGCATAGAGGGTGCGCAAATGGCTCTTGCCCGTGTCAAGACATACTGGGCGGAGATGAAGGCCATTGCTGTTGCATCCCAAGATTCGGACGAGAGACGAGTACCTGCCGAGCACTATTTTCAGGAAGTTCTGCAGGGTGCTCGTTTAATAGAGACGCAGTGCTCGAAGGATGTTATGTTCTAATAACATGTATTATTGTAAAACAATGTTTCGATGGAATATAAAAGCTTTTTATACTTGTGCCTTCAAGAATTAGAATACCTCCTGTGCGGCCGTTAATGTATATGTGTATATAACCTGAAAGATGGCAGTCTTTGGCTTCAGCCCCCACGCATATAATGCGGGGGTGTTTGTAGAAGGCGCATTTTCACACTTGATCCAACGTCTTGGTCCTATCAAGGAGGTGATAGCGCAGCGAACTAGGCAACCGGACTATAATGCTTTATCACTTTCACTTAGCCATAGGAGTTTGACAGTGGGGCTACTATATAGCCCCTAGGGGCACCGCGCTCACCCAAATTCGCGGCGCGTGCGTGCCTGGCCGGGAAACGGCCCTTCGTTAATGTGGAGGAATCCTAAAGATTCCGATGGTTCATCGAGTGGTTGACCAGTCTCATGCTATGTCATGACAGTCAGTTTTCGGCTTTCTCTACTGAGGTGCTCGCCTGGCCGAACCGGGGCACAATCGCAGTAGTTCTCCTGGTGCCGCCTTAGCCGATAGAGCGGAACGTAAGGCAGCAAAACATAGGAGCCGGGCAAACCCAACATTTGACAAAAGACATGATTCGGAGCTGATGCTTATAAGGCCAAACTCGCGACGCCAAACACTCCCTAAGGTGTTCGGTCTTTATGAAAACGGGCTGAACAACGCCCTTGTAAGAAGCCCCTGGTGTCCTGGTACGCGCAAAATTCTGATGTGGCCACATGCCAAGACGCCAGCCTCCTCCTCGGTTATAAAAAGAAACCGGGGGATGTGTATCAACAAGAGACAGTGAAAAAGGTTTACGCAGGGTCTTAATCTGAAAAGAATCCTTGGAACGGGTCCCTACTGCACATCTGCGCCTGTGTCTCCATTGTGCTGTATCCTGGACGGGTGTAGCACGGTGTTCATCTGTAAAAGATAGGAACTTAGTTGAAAAAGATCGTGTGAAAATCTATGTTATATGAAATAAACAAAGTATAATTCAGAAAATGGGTAGAATTGAGCTTTATTTTCTCTTGTTGTACACGCGTGGAGCCCCTTGTACGGGGTATGCGGCTAGTAAGCCCTTATACGTTTACGCCGGACTTGTCTAGCCATGTCCGAGGTCTGAGTGACCTGTTTAGGTGCTTTGATTAGTGAAGCCGGTTTAGTGTGTGGCTGTCAAGGCAGCCGCACAGTCTTCCGCGCTCGAGGAACACTCGATATTTCCCTTTAATGAGATGATGCCTCGCGCACCGGGCATTTTAAGCGTAAGGGATGCATAATGCGGTATTGCGTTAAAGCGGGTGAAAGCTTCGCGTCCCAGTAGTGCTTGATAGCTACTTGTAAATGGGGCGATGTGGAAGGTTAGCTTTTCGTGGCGGAAGTTGTCGGGGGAGCCGAACATAACTTCTAATAGGAGAGAACCCGTACAATGGGTATCTGGGCCTGGCGTTACCCCTTGAAAGGAAGTGTTGCCATGGCGAATTTTTGTTGGGTTTATCCCCATTTTGCGGATTGTGTCTTGATATAGCAGGTTTAGACCACTGCCGCCGTCCATTAGGACTTGTGTAAAGTGGAGTCTGTCAATTATCGGATCGAATACCAAGGTAGTCCAGCCTGCATTCCGGATACTTCTAGAGTAACCCTAATGGTCGAAGGTGATTGGTTGTAACAACCAGTGGCGGGACTCCTCTGGGACAGGTCGTATGGCGCGTATCTCTATAGGCGCCACTCTGTTTTTCCCTTTTGTCACGTGAAGTGAGTTTACTGTTTTGACTTCTTGTGGGAACTTCTTTTGTTCTCCGGTGCTCTGCTTGTGGGGTTCGTCATCGTCCTCGCTTGTTATGTCAAGCCCCTTGTGTTCGGTATTGCTTACTAGAGCTTGCTTTCTTGGCCCGTAGATAGATCTGGCTAGGTCGTCTTTTTGATGCGAATCCTTGCGCGGATCACGTGCCGGCTTGTGTGCGGCGCCCTTTACCGGTCTATGTTGGCCATGGGGTTGTTTATCCGACCGGGTGGCTTCCTTATTTTTTGATTGCGGGGGCTCTAAGGCCTCCTCATCAAATTCCGGCAGTAATTTTCGCTTCGGATAGCTCTTTGTGTGGCGACTATCGACGTATTTGTCTGCGGTGTTGAGTACTTTGCCCCATCTAATTCTGAGTGCATCTTCCGCTGTTTTGAGCTTCTGCTTCTGCTTTTTCAGGCTACGCACAGTGGCGACGAGCCTTTTGTGGAGGTTCTTCTGCTCCAGCAACTTGTCTGGCGTGAGGTTGTCCGGACTATTATCTTCGCCGGGGACGGGTTGTTTGGTTCGTTTACCCAAATTGCCCTATTCAGATGGTTGCTCGATGGCATGTTCGTCGTCCGCCGGTTCGCCCTGCTCTATGGCTGGGTCTGTATGGCTTCTATCTCTGTCGAGGTGGGGTTTGGAGTGGCTCTTACGCCGCCGCTTTGACTGCTTTTCGAGGGAACGATCCCTCGTTGCGTCCCTTTGTTCCACGTCGTCATTTCTTTTAGGTGTGTCCACCATGTATACATCGTTAGATGAGGTGGTTGTCTAGTGCCCAATAGGCGCTGGTTCTTGTTCGTCTCCTACATCGTCGTCCATACCGTCGATGTCTTCGGAGTCGAAGTCGAGCATGTCGGTTAAATCATCGACAGTGGCTACGAAATGGGTGGTGGGTGGGCTTTGAATTTCTTCGTCATCCGCACCCCATCCTTGTTGACCATAGTCCGGCCAGGGCTCTCCTGATAAAGAGAGAGACTTTAGTGAATTCAGAATGTCGCTGAAGGGCGAGTGTTGAGAGATGTTCGCGGCGGCGAACTCCATGATCGGTGCCCAATCGGATTCGATCGGCAGGGGCACGGAAGGTTCGGAGTCCAGGGAGGAGTCCGGCACCTTGGAGTCACGGGCTTCGCAGAGGACAATACTGGTGTTCGGCTCGATCACCATAGAGATTTGAGCCCCCGAGGTGGTGTCCAACCACCCGTCCTCGATTGGCGCAGTCGGCTCCGAGCTAAGGGTCGGAGCGGACACTGGGGCGGCCTCCCGGGCACTGTTCGGCGGCAGAGCTAGATCATGTGCATCGTGACAGTCAGGCATGCTCGGCTGTGGCTCGAACCCGTCGAAGATCAAGTCTCCGTGGATGTCAGTCATGTAGTTCAAACTTCCAAATCTGACCTGATGTCCAGGGGCGTAGCTTTCGATCAGCTCCAGATGGCCAAGTGAATTGGCCCGCAGTGCAAAGCCGCCGAATACAAAGATCTGTCCGGAGAGAAAAGTCTCACCCTGGACCACATCGTTGTTGATGATTGGAGGAGCCATCGGGCCTAAAGATGACGACACAGAGGAACTCTCAATGAAAGCACCAATGTCGGTGTCAAAACCGGCGGATCTTGGGTAGGGGGTCCCGAACTGTGCGTCTAGGCAGATGGTAACAGGAGACAATGGACATGATGTTTTTACCCAGGTCCGGGCCCTCTCGATGGAGGTAAAACCCTACTCCTGCTTGATTAATATTGATGATATGGGTAGTACAAGAGTAGATCTACCACGAGATCAGAGAGGCTAAACCCTAGAAGCTAGCCTATGGTATGATTGTTGTTCGTCCTACGGACTAAAACCCTCCGGTTTATATAGACACCGGAGAGGGCTAGGGTTACACAGAGTCGGTTATAATGGGAGGAGATCTACATATCTGTATCGCCAAGCTTGCCTTCCACGCCAAGGAAAGTCCCATCCGGACACGGGACGAAGTCTTCAATCTTGTATCTTCATAGTCTAGGAGTCCGGCCAAAGGTTATAGTCTGGTCATCCGGACACCCCCTAATACAGGACTCCCTCACCCACGAACCTACACAAACAAACAAAGAACTCGCAACCAACGCGATAAAGGGGTTGTCAATCCCTTCACGGCCACTTGCGAAAGTGAGATCTGATAGAGATAATATGATAAGATAAATATATTTTTGGTTTTTTATAATATAGATGCAGGAAATAAAGATGCAAATAAAAGTAGATTGGAAACTTATATGATAAAAGATAGACCCGGGGGCCCTAGGTTTCACTAGAGGCTTCTCTCAAGATAGCATAAGTATTACGGTGGGTGAACAAAGTACTATCGAGCAATTGATAGAAAAGTGAATAATTATGAGATTATCTAGGCATGATCATGTATATAGGCATCACGTCCGTAACAAGTAGACCGACTCCTGCCTGCATCTACTACTATTACTCCACACATCGACCGCTATCCAGCATGCATCTAGAGTATTAAGTTCATAGGAACAGAGTAACGCATTAAGAAAGATTACATGATGTAGAGGGATAAACTCAAGCAATATGATATAAACTCCATTTTTTATCCTCGATGGCAACAATACAATACGTGCCTTGCAACCCTTTCTGTCAGTGGGTAAGGACACCGCAAGATTAAACCCAAAGCTAAGCACTTCTCCTATGGCAAGAAAGATCAATATAGTAGGCCAAACCAAGCCGATAATTCGAAGAAACTTGCAAAGATAACTTAATCATACCAAAAAGAATTAAGAGAAGATTCAAATATTATTCATAGATAAACTTGATCATAACCCGACAATTCATCGGATCTCGACAAACACACCACAAAAAGAGATTACATCGAATAGATCTCCACAAGAGAGGGGGAGAACATTGTATTGAGATCCAAAAAGAGAGAAGAAGCCAACTAGCTAATAACTCTGGACCCGAAGGTCTATGGTAAACTACTCACAACTCATTGGTGGGGCTATGGTGTTGATGTAGAAGCCCTCCATGGTGGGTTCCCCTTCCGGCAGAACGACGGCAACGGCTCTAAGATGGGATCTCGCGGATATAGAAGGTTACGATGGTGGAAATATTTCTTCGGTGGCTCCCTGGATGTTTTTGGGGTATGTAGGCTTATATAGGAGGAAGAAGTACGTCAGTGGCCGCCCGAGGGGCCCACGAGTCAGGGGGCGCGCCCAGGAGGGGTGGGCGCGCCCTCCTATCTCGTGGCCGCCTCGGCTGCTTCTTGGCTTGCACTGCAAGTCATCTGGATCACATTCGTTCCAAAAATCATGCTCCCGAAGGTATCATTCCGTTTGGACTCTGTTTGATATTCCTTTTCTTCGAAATACTAAAATAGGCAAACAAAACAGCAATACGGGATGGGCCTCCGGTTAGTAGGTTAGTCCCAAAAATGATATAAATTTGTAAAATAAAGCCCATAGACATCCAAAACAGGTAATATAATAGCATGGAACAATCAAAAATTATAGATATGTTGGAGACGTATCAACGACCAGGCAAGTGTTAGCGCCGGTGGCCTCATTCTATTCTGTGAGGAGAGCGTGAGGAAGAAGACATTGATCCCCACATGCCAGTGAGCCCCGCCTGTCGGCTTCTGCGTGTTGACCCAGCAGGCCCCGTAGACGTGTTTAAGTGGAAGCTTAATTTGGTGTTTACGCTTTCTGTAGGTGAAAGCGTATTCTGCTACGGTTTTGAGGCGGGATACATTTTCTCTATGGGAAGGCATACATCCAGAAATGCGCTTTCTGTTTAAACCCCGTCAGTCCAAATAGTTATATACCGGACGTTCATCAGTTAAGTACAGAAATGAATACTTTTTATTTATTTTTCTGCCTAACTAACGAACGGCCATATCTCTTCAACCGTAACTCTGATTCAGGTGATCCAAAAGCCCACGTTTTCTATTCGTCAAGCATGTTCTGTTGGTACTATTTTCATGATGTTGTCATATTCTGAAAATGACCATTTTTCCCTTGGCCATATTCAGCCCCTTCAAGAGAGAAACATTTCCTGTGACTCGTTTCACGAGTTCCTCGCACCTTTTCCCGATGGATCCTTCATCCCCAGGCAAGCCACGACAACCACTTGCATGATGGCATTGCAGTAGCCATGGTTTTCCAATGAATATTAAAATACTTTGTGCATGTTAATATTTTGTGAATGCTTGTGAATCCATGCTCATCATCATGCTATGTACATATGCACCTAATTAGTTATGTGATTACTTGCTAGTATTAGTATTCTTGTATGTCTTTCTTGTAATTATTTCATACTAGTGGTAGCGATATGTTCCGATGCATTATTATTGTCTATTATGAAAAGTACCTATGATTTGTATGATCATCATTATGCCATGTTCATCTGCATCAAGTAGATTAAGTGTTTTATTATCGTTGATGCCAATGCTTCATATGTTAAATCAGTATGCTGATACGTCTCCTTCGTATCTACTTTTCCAAACACTTTTGCCCTTGTTTTGGACTCTAACTTGCATGATTTGAATGGAACTAACCCGGAATGACGTTGTTTTCAGCAGAACTGCCATGGTGTTATTTTTGTGCAGAAATAAAAGTTCTCGGAATGACTTGAAAATCCACGGAGCAACTTTTTGAAATTAATAAAAAATACTGGCGAAAGAACCAGCACCAGGGGGCCCACGCCCTGTCCACGAGGGTGGGGGACGCCCCTCCCAGGGCGCGCCCCCTGCCTGGTGGGCCCCCTGGACCTCCACCAACCTCAACTCCAACTCCATATATTCACGTTCGCAGAGAAAAAAATCAGAGAGAAAGTTTCATCGCATTTTACGATATGGAGAAGCCACCAAGCCCTAATCTCTCTCGGGAGGGCTGATCTGGAGTTCGTTCGGGGCTCTGGAGAGGGGGATTCGTCGCCGTCGTCATCATCAACCATCCTCCATCACCAATTTCATGATGCTCACTGCCGTGCATGAGTAATTCCATCGTAGGCTTGCTGGACGGTGATGGGTTGGATGAGATTTACCATGTAATCGAGTTAGTTTTGTTAGGGCTTGATCCCTAGTATCCATTATGTTCTGAGATTGATGTTGCTATGACTTTGCTATGCTTAATGCTTGTCACTAGGGCCCGAGTGCCATGATTTCGTATTTGAACCTATTATGTTTTCATGAATATATGTGAGTTCTTGATTCGATCTTGCAAGTCAATAGTCACCTATTATGTGTTATGATCCGACAACACAAAAGTGACAATAATCGGGACCACTCTCGGTGATGACCGTAGTTTGAGTTGTTCATGTATTCACTAAGTATTAATGCTTTGGTCCGGTACTCTATTAAAAGGAGGCCTTAATATCCCTTAGTTTCCATTAGGACCCCGCTGCCACGGGAGGATAGGACAAAAGATGTCATGCAAGTTCTTTTCCATAAGCACGTATGACTATAATCGGAATACATGCCTACATTACATTGATGAACTGGAGCTAGTTCTGTGTCACCCTATGTTATAACTATTACATGATGAACCGCATCCGAAATAATTATCCATCGCTGATCCAATGCCTATGAGCTTTTGACATCTTGCTCTTTGCTTATTTACTTTACCGTTGCTGTTGTTACAATTACTACAAAACTGCTACTGTTACTTTTGCTACTATTACTGTTACTTCCATACTATTTTGCTACTAAATACTTTGCTGCAGATACTAAGTTATCCAGGTGTGGTTGAATTGACAACTCAACTGCTAATACTTGAGAATATTCTTTGGCTCCCCTTGTGTCGAATCAGTAAATTTGGGTTGAATACTCTACCCTCGAAAACTATTGTGGGTTATCATATGCTTCCCATCCATGTTCATGTTGATATCATGTTCATATGCATTGTCATTTCATCATGCTGTTTTATTGTTATGACTCAGCTCATCCTCATTCACGTTGAATCTGGTGTTAATCGAACTTGAACAAATATGTTGGCTGAGTCATAGTGCCATCAAATCGAGCTGACCAGTGCAACCACACTTGCCTGGATGGGGCGGTCCTAACTCGGTTTATTGTCATACCTCTCGTCGATGCCTCCAACTAGGGAAGGTTATGTGCGCGCGCTACCCTGACCATGTAGGCGGCCATAAGCCTTGTATGCCCAAAGTTGTATGATACCATTGTCCCTGTTTGGGACCGTTTTTGTTTTGCCATGACTATGGCCGGCTACGAAGGTGGTAGATGTCTGGAGTGGGCATCTAGGGCCACCCATGACTTAGCCCAAAGGGAAGTTTGTCAGAGTGGTCGGGAGAGTGTTATGCAATAGATACGTTTTCTCGGAACACCATTGGTCCACTCGAATGGGAGCACGAGGCTGCTACCTCTTGAGCATGTGTTGGTTTTCCCTTGAAGAGGAAAGGGTGATGCAGCAAAGTAGCGTAAGTATTTGCCTCAGTTTTTGAGAACCAAGGTATCAATCCAGTAGGAGGCTACACTCAAATCCCTAGTACCTGCACAAATAAATAAGAACCTTGCAACCAACGCGATAAAGGGGTTGTCAATCCCTTCACGGCACTTGCAAAAGTGAAATCTGATAGAGATAATAAGATACATATTTTTGGTATTTTTATGATATAGATTGGAAAGTAAAGATTGCAAGATAAAATAGATAGGAAAACTTATGTGATGGAAAATAGACCCGGGGGCCATAGGTTTCACTAGTGGCTTCTTTCAAGATAGCATAAGTATTATGGTGGGTGAACAAATTACTGTCGAGCAATTGATAGAAAAGTGCATAGAGTTATGAGAATATCTAGGCATGATCATGTATATAGGCATCATGCCCGCGACAAGTAGATCGAAACGATTCTACATCTACTACTATTACTCCACACATCGACCGCTATCCAGCATGCATCTAGAGTATTAAGTTCATAAGAACATAGTAACGCATTATGCAAGATGACATGATATAGAGGGATAAACTCAAGCAATATGATATAAACCTCGTCTTTTTATCCTCGATGGCAACAATACAATACGTGCCTTGCTGCCCCTGCTGTCACTGGGAAAGGACACCACAAGATTGAACCCAAAGCTAAGCACTTCTCCCATCGCAAGAAAGATCAATCTAGTAGGCCAAACCAAACTGATAATTCGAAGAGACTTGCAAAGATAACAAATCATACATAAAAGAATTCAGAGGAGATTCAAATATTGTTCATAGATAATCTTGATCATAAACCCACAATTCATCAGATCTCGACAAACACACCGCAAAAAGTATTACATCGAATAGATCTCCAAGAAGACCGAGGAGAACTTTGTATTGAGATCCAAAGAGAGAGAAGAAGCCATCTAGCTAATAACTATGGACCCGAAGGTCTGAGGTAAACAACTCACACTTCATTGGAAAGGCTACAGTGTTGATGTAGAAGCCATCCGTGATCGATTCCCCCTCCAACGGAGCGCCGGAAAAGGCCCCAAGATGGGATCTCATGGGTATAGAAGGTTGCGGCGGTGGAAATAGGGTTTCATGGTGCTCTCGGATGTTTTTAGGGTATATGAGTATATATAGGTGAAAGAAGTCGGTCAGGGGAGCCACAAGGGTGGGGGAGCCACCTACCCCCCGCCCCCCGGCGCGCCTCCCTGCCTCATGGACGCCTCGTTGCTTCCTTGACGTCCACTCCAAGTCTGCTGGATTATGTTTGTTCCAAAAACGACTCTCCCAAAGGTTTCATTCCGTTCGGACTCCGTTTGACATTCCTTTTCTGCGAAACACTGAAATGGGCAGAAAAACAGCAATTTGGACTGGGCTCCGATTAATAGGTTAGTCCCAAAAATAATATAAAAGTGTATAATAAAGCACATTAAACATCCAAAACAGATAATATAATAGCATGGAACAATAAAAAAAATATAGATACGTTGGAGACATATCAAGCATCCCCAAGCTTAATTCCTGCTCGTCCTCGAGTAGGTAAATGATAAAAACAGAATTTTTGATGTGGAATGCTACCTAGCATAATTCTCAATGTAATTTTCTTTATTGTGGCATGAATGTTTAGATTCGAAAGATTCAAGACAAAAGTTTAATATTGACATAAGAGTAATAATACTTCAAGCATACTAACAAATTAATCATGTCTTCTCAAAATAACATGGCCAATGAAGGTTATCCCTACAAAATCATATAGTCTGTCTATGCTCTATCTTCATCGCACAAAATATTTAAATCATGCACAACCCCGGTCTTAGCAAAGCAATTGTTTCATACTTTAGTATTCTCAAACTTTTTCAATCTTCACGCAATACATGAGCGTGAGCCATGGACATAGCACTATAGGTGCAATAGGATGGTGCTTGTGGAGAAGACAAAAAAGGAGAACATAGTCTCACATCAACTAGGCGTATCAATGGACTATGGAGATGCCCACTAATGGATATCAATGTGAGTGAGTAGGGATTGCCATGCAACGGATGCAATAGAGCTATAAGTGTATGAAATCTCATCAAAAGAAACTAAGTGGGTGTGCATCCAACTTGCTTGCTCATGAAGACCTGGGGCAATTTGAGGAAGCCCATCATTGGAATATACAAGCCTAGTTCTATAATGAAAAATTCCCACTAGTATATGAAAATGACAAAATAGGAGACTCTCTATCATGAAGATCATGGTGCTACTTTGAAGCACAAGTGTGGTAAAAGGATAGTAACATTGTCCCTTCTCTCTTTTTCTCTCTTTCTTTTGGTGGACTTCTTTGGCCTCTTTTTTTATTTGGGCTTCTTTGGCCTCTTTTATTTTTCATAAAGTCCGGAGACTCATCCCAACTTGTGAGGGAATCATTGCTTCCATCATCCTTTCCTCACATGGGACAATGCTCTAATAACGAAGATCATCACACTTTTATCTACTTACAACTCAAGAATTACAACTCGATACTTAGAACAAAATATGACTCTATATGAATGCCTCCGACGGTTACTGGGATGTGCAATGAATCAAGAGTGACATGTACGAAAGAATTCTGAAGGTGGCTATGCCACAAATACGATGTCAACTACATGATCATGCAAAGCAATATGACAATGGTGAAGCGTGTCATATTAAACGTAATGGTGGAAAGTTGCATGGAAATATATCTCGGAATGGCTATGGAAATGCCATAGTAGGTCGGTATGGTGGCTGTTTTGAGGAAGGTATATGATGGGTGTATGATGCCGATGAAAGTTGCACGGCGCAAGAAGGTCTAGCAATGGTGGAAGGGTGGGAGTGTTGGGGAACATAGTAATTTAAAAAAAATTCCTACGCACATGCAAGATCATGGTGATGCATAGCAATGAGAGGGGAGAGTGACATCTACGTACCCTCGTAGACCGTAAGCGGAAGCATTATGACAACGCGGTTGATGTAGTCGTACGTCTTCACGATCGGCCGGTCCAAGTACCGAACGTACGGCACCTCCGCGATCTGCACACGTTCAGCTCGGTGACGTCCCACGAACTCACGATCCAGTAGAGCTTCGAGGGAGAGTTCCGGCAGCACGACGGCGTGATGACGGTGTTGATGAAGCTGCCGATGCAGGGCTTCGCCTAAGCACCGCTATGATATGACCGAGGTGGATTATGGTGGATGGGGGCACTGCACACGGCTAAGAGAGATCAATGATCAACTTGTGTGTCTTGGGGTGCCCCCACCCCCGTATATAAAGGAGCTAGGGGGGAGGCGGCCGACCAAGGAGGAGGGCGCGCCAAGGGGGAAGTCCTACTCCCACCGGAAGTAGGACTCCCCCTTTCCTAGTAGGAGTAGGAGAAGGGGGAAGGAGGAGAGAGGGAGGAAGGAAAGGGGGGCGCCCCCCCCCCTCCTTGTCCAATTCAGACTAGAGGGGGAGGGGGCACGCGGCCCTACCTTGGTCGCCCCTCCTGTTCACCACTAAGTCCCATATGGCCCATTATACTCCCCGGGGGGTTTCGGTAAACCCCCCCCCCCCCCCGGTGCTCCCGTATATGCCCCAACTTGCCCGGAACACTTCCGAAGTCCAAACATAGTCATCCAATATATCAATCTTTATGTCTCGACCATTTCGAGACTCCTCGTCATGTCCGTGATCATATCCGAGACTCCAAACTACCTTTGGTACATCAAAACACATAAACTCATAATATCGATCATCACCGAATGTTAAGTATGCGGACCCTACGGGTTCGAGAACTATGTAGACATGACCGAGACACGTCTCCGGTCAATAACCAACAGCGAAACCTGGATGCTCATATTGGCTCCTACATATTCTACGAAGATCTTTATCGGTCAAATCGCATAACAACATACGTTGTTCCCTATGTCATCGGTATGTTACTTGCCCGAGATTTGATCGTCGGTATCTCAACACCTAGCTCAATATCATTACCGACAAGTCTGTTTACTCGTTCTATAATACATCATCCTGCAACTAACTCATTAGTCACATTGCTTGAAAGGCTTATAGTGATGTGCATTATCGAGAGGGCTCAGAGATACCTCTCCGACAATCGGAGTGACAAATCCTAATCTCGATCTATGCCAACTCAACAAGTACCAACGGAGACACCAATAGAGCACCTTTATAATCACCCAGTTACGTCGTGACATTTGGTAGCACACAAAGTGTTCCTCCGGTAATTGGGAGTTGCATAATCTCATAGTCATAGGAACATGTATAAGTCATGAAGAAAGCAATAGCAGTAAACTACAATGATCAAGTGCTAAGCTAACAGAATGGGTCAATTCAATCACATAATTCTCCTAATGATGTGATCCCGTTTATCAAATGACAACTCATGTCTATGGTTAGGAAACCTTAACCATGTTCGATCAACGAGCTAGTCAAGTAGAGCCATACTAGTAACACTTTATTGTCTATGTATTCACACATGTATTATGTTTCCGGTTAATACAATTCTAGCATGAATAATAAACATTTATCATGAAATAAGGAAATAAATAATAACTTTATTATTGCCTCTAGGGCATATTTCCTTCAGTCTCCCACTTGCACTAGAGTCAATAATCTAGATTACATAGTAATGATTCTAACACCCATGGAGTCTTGGTGCTGATCATGTTTTGCTCGTGAGAGAGGCTTAGTCAACGGGTCTGCAACATTCAGATCCGTATGTATTTTGCTAATCTCTATGTCTCCCACCTGGACTTGGTCATGGATGGAACTGAAGCGTCTCTTGATGTGCTTGGTTCTCTTGTGAAATCTGGATTCCTTTGCCAAGGCAATTGCACCAGTATTGTCACAAAAGATTTTCATTGGACCCGATGCACTAGGTATGACACCTAGATCGGATATGAACTCCTTCATCCAGACTCCTTCATTTGCTGCTTCCAAAGCAGCTATGTACTCCGCTTCACACGTAGATCCCGCCATGACGCTTTGTTTAGAACTACACCAACTGATAGCTCCACCGTTCAATATAAACATGTATCCAATTTGCGATTTAGAATCGTCCGGATCAGTGTCAAAGCTTGCATCGACGTAACCATTTACGACGAGCTCTTTGTCACCTCCATAAACGAGAAACATATCCTTAGTCCTTTTCAGGTATTTCAGGATGTTCTTGACCGTGTCCAGTGATCCACTCCTGGATTACTTCGGTACCTCCCTGCTAAACTAATAGCAAGGCACACATCAGGTCTGGTACACAGCATTGCATACATGATAGAGCCTATGGCTGAAGCATAGAGAACATTTTTCATTTTTTCTCTATCTTCTGCAGTGGTCGGGCATTGAGTCTAATTCAACTTCACACCTTGTAACACAGGCAAGAACCCTTTCTTTGCTTGATCCATTTTGAACTTTTTCCAAACTTTGTCAAGGTATGTGCTTTGTGAAAGTCCAATTAAGTGTCTTGGTCTATCTCTATAGATCTTGATGCCCAATATGTAAGCAGCTTCACCGAGGTCTTTCATCGAAAAACTCTTATTCAAGTATCCCTTTATGCTATCCAGAAATTCTATATCATTTGCAATCAACAATATGTCATCAACATATAATATTAGAAATGCTACAGAGCTCCCACTCACTTTCTTGTAAATACAGGCTTCTCCAAAAGTCTGTATAAAACCATATGCTTTGATCACACTATCAAAACAATTATTCCAACTCTGAGAGGCTTGCACCAGTCCATAAATGGATCATTGGAGTTTGCACACTTTGTTAGCACCTTTTTGGATCGACAAAACCTTCTGGTTGCATCATATACAACTCTTCTTCCAGAAATCCATTCAGGAATGCAGCTTTTACATCCATATGCCAAATTTCATAATCATAAAATGCAGCAATTGCTAACATGAGTCGGACAGACTTAAGCATCGCTACGGGTGAGAAAGTCTCATCGTAGTCAACCCCTTGAACTTGTTGAAAACCTTTCGCAACAAGTCGAGCTTTATAGACAATAACATTACTGTCAGTGTCAATATTCTTCTTGAAGATCCATTAATTCTCGATGGCTTGTTGATCATAGGGTAAGTCAACAAAAATCCACACTTTGTTCTCATACATGGATCTCATCTCAGATTTCATGGCCTCAAGCCATTTTGCAGAATCTGGACTCATCATCGCTTCCTCATAGTTCGTAGGTTCGCCATGGTCAAGTAACATGACCTCCACAATAGGATTACCGTACCACTCTGGTGCGGATCTTACTCTGGTTGACCTACGAGGTTCGGTAGTGACTTGATCTGAAGTTTCATGATCAATATCATTAGCTTCCTCACTAATTGGTGTAGGCGTCACAGGAACCAGTTTCTGTGATGAACTACTTTCCAATAACGGAGCAGGTACAGTTACCTCATCAAGTTCTACTTTCCTCCCACTCACTTCTTTCAAGAAAAACTCCTTCTCTAGAAAGGATCCAAATTTCGCAACAAATGTCTTGCCTTCGGATCTATGATAGAAGGTGTACCCAACAGTTTCATTTGGGTATCCTATGAAGACACATTTCTCCGATTTGGGTTCGAGCCTATCAGGTTGAAGTTTTTTCACATAAGCATCGCAGCCCCAAACTTTAAGAAATGACAACTTTGGTTTCTTGCCAAACCGCAATTCATAAGGTGTTGTCTCAACGGATTTCGATGGTGCCCTATTTAACGTGAATGCAGCTGTCTCTAAAGCATAACCCCAAGAAGATAGAGGTAAATTGGTAAGAGACATCATAGATCGCACTATATCTAGTAAAGTGCAATTACAACATTCGGACACACCATTACGCTATGGTGTTCCGGGTGGCGTGAGTTGCGAAACTATTCCGCATTTATTCAAATGAAGACCAAACTCGTAACTCAAATATTCCCCTCCACGATCAGATCATAGAAACTTTATTTTCTTGTTACAATGATTTTCCACTTCACTCTGAAATTCTTTGAAATTTTCAAATGTTTCAGACTTATGTTTCATTAAGTAGATATACCCATATCTGCTCAAATCAGCTGTGAAGGTAAGAAAATAACGATACCTGTTGCGAGCCTCAATATTCATCGGCCACATACATCAGCATGTATGATTTCCAACAAATCTATTGCTCGCTCCATTGTTCCGGAAAACGGCATTTTAGTCATCTTGCCCATGAAGCATGGTTTGCAAGTACCAAGTGATTCCAAAAGTCCATCAGTATGGAGTTTCTTCATGCGCTTTACACCAATATGACCTAAATGACAGTGCCACAAATAAGTTGCACTATCATTATCAACTCTGCATCTTTTGGTTTCAATATTATGAATTTGTGTATCACTACTATCGAGACTTAACATAAATAGACCACTCTTCAAGGGTGCATGACCATAAAAGATATTACTCATATAAATAGAACAACCATTATTCTCTGATTTAAATGAATAACCGTCTCGCATCAAACAAAATCCAGATATAATGTTCATGCTCAATGCTGGCACCAAATAACAATTATTGGGGTCTAAAACTAATCCTGAAGGTAGATGTAGATGTTGCGTGCCGACCGTGATCACATCGACTTTGGAACCATTTCCCACGTGCATCGTCACCTCATCCTTAGCCAATCTTCGCTTAATCTGTTGTCCCTGTTTCGAGTTTCAAATATTAGCAACAGAACCAGTATCAAATACCCAGGTGCTACTGCGAGCATTTGTAAGGTACACATCAATAACATGGATATCACATATACCTTTGTTCACCATGCCATCCTTCTTATCCGCCAAATACTTGGGGCAGTTCCGCTTCCAGTGGCCAGTCCCTTTGCAGTAGAAGCACTCAGTCTCAGGCTTAGGTCCAGACTTGGTTTTCTTCTCCTGAGCGGCAACTTGCTTGCCATTCTTCTTGAAGTTCCCCTTCTTCTTCCCTTTACCCTTTTTCTTGAAACTAGTGGTCTTGTGGACCATCAACACTTGATGCTCATTCTTGATTTCTACCTCTGCAGCCTTTAGCATTACGAAGAGCTCGGGAATAGTCTTGTTCATCCCTTGCATATTATAGATCATCACGAAGCTCTTATAGCTTGGTGGCAGTGATTGAAGAATTCTGTCAATGACACTATCATCAGGAAGATTAACTCCCAGTTGAATCATGTGATTATTATACCCAGACATTTTGAGTATATGTTCACTGACAGAACTATTCTCCTCCATCTTGCAGCTATAGAACTTATTGGATACTTCATATCTCTCAATCCGGGCATTTGCTTGAAATATTAACTTCAACTCCTGGAACATCTCATATGCTCCATGACGTTCAAAACACCGTTGAAGTCCCGGTTCTAAGCCGTAACGCATGGCACATTGAACTATCGAGTAGTCATCAGCTTTACTCTGCCAAACGTTCACAACGTCTGCAGTTGCATCTGAATCAGGCCTGGCACCCAGCGGTGCTTCCAGGACGTAATTCTTCTGTGCAGCAATGAGGATAATCCTCAAGTTACGGACCCAGTCCGTGTAATTGCTACCATCATATTTCAACTTAGCTTTCTCAAGGAACACATTAAAATTCAACGGAACAACAGCACGGGCCATCTATCTACAACAACATAGAAAAGCAAAATACTATCAGGTACTAAGTTCATGATAAATTAAAGTTCAATTAATCATATTACTTAAGAATTCCCACTTAGATGGACATCCCTCTAATCATCTAAGTGATCACGTGATCCAAATCAACTAAACCATGTCCGATCATCACGTGAGATGGAGTAGTTTTCAATGGTGAACATCACTATGTTGATCATATCTACTATATGATTCACGCTCGACCTTTCGGTCTCAGTGTTCCGAGGCCATATCTGCATATGCTAGGCTCGTCAAGTTTAACCTAAGTATTCTGCATGTGTAAAACTGTCTCACACCTGTTGTATTTGAACGTAGAGCTTATCACACCCGATAATCACGTGGTGTCTCGGCACGAAGAACTTTCGCAATAGTGCATACTCAGGGAGAACACTTATACCTTGAAATTTAGTAAGAGATCATCTTATAATGCTACCATCAATTAAAGCAAAACAACATGCATAAAATATAAACATCACATGCAATCAATATAAGTGATATGATATGGCCATCATCAACTTGTGCCTTTGATCTCCATCTCCAAAGCACCGTCATGATCGCCATCGTCATCGGCGCGACACCTTGATCTCCATCGTAGCATCGTTGTCGTCTCGCCAACTATTGCTTCTACGACTATTGCTACGGCTTAGTGATAAAGTAAAGCAACTACAGGGCGATTGCATTGCATACAATAAAAATGACAACCATATGGCTCCTGCCAGTTGCCGATAACTCTATCACAAAACATGATCATCTCATAAAATCAAATTTAGCATCATGTCTTGACCATATCACATAACAACATGCCTTGAAAAAACAAGTTAGACGTCCTCTGCTTTGTTGTTGCAAGTTTTACATGGCTACTACGGGCTGAGCAAGAACCGTTCTTACCTACGCATCAAAACCACAACGATATTTCGTCAAGTTAGTGTTGTTTTAACCTTCAACAAGGACCGGGCATAGCCACACTCGGTTCAACTAAAGTTGGAGAAATTGACACCCGCCAGTCACCGATGTGCAAAGCAAGTCGGTAGAACCAGTCTCGCGTAAGCGTACGCGTAATGTCGGTCCGGGCCGCTTCATCCAACAATACCACTGAACCAAAGTATGACATGTTGGTAAGCAGTATAACTTGTATCGCCCACAACTCACTTGTGTTCTAATCGTGCATATAACATCTACGCATAAACCTGGCTCGGATGCCACTGTTGGGGAACATAGTAATTTCAAAAAAATTCCTACGCACATGCAAGATCATGGTGATGCATAGCAATGAGAGGGGAGAGTGTTGTCCACGTACAATCATAGACCATAATGAAGCGTTATGACAAAGCGGTTGATGTAGTCGTACGTCTTCACGGTCGTCCGATCCAAATACTGAACGTATGGCACCTCCGCGATCTGCACACGTTCAGCTCGATGACGTCCCACGAACTCATGATCCAATAGAGCTTTGAGGGGGAGTTCCGCCAGCACGACAGCATGATGACGGTGTTGATGAAGCTACCGGCGCAGGGCTTCGCCTAAGCACCACTATGATATGACCAAGGTGGATTATGGTGGAGGGGGGCACCGCACACGGCTAAGAGAGATCAATGATCAACTTGTGTGTCTTGGGTGCCCTGCCCCCTGTATACAAAGGAGCTAGGGGTGGCGGCTGGCCAAGGAGGAGGGCGCGCCAAGGGGGGAGTCCTACTCCCATTGGGAGTAGGACTCCTCCTTTCCTAGCAGGAGTAGGAGAAGGGGGAAGGAGGAGAGAGGGGGAAGGAAAGGCCCCCCCCCCACCCCCTTCTTGTCCAATTCGGACTAGAGACAAAGGGGGCGCGCGACCTTTCCTTGGCCGCCCCTCCTCTTCTCCACTAAGGCCCATATGGCCCATTATACTCCCCGAGGGGTTCCGGTAACCCCCTGGTACTCTGGTATATGCCTGAACTTGCCCGAAACACTTCTGAAGTCCAAACATAGTCATGCAATATATCGATCTTTATGTCTCGACCATTTCGAGACTCCTCGTCATGTTCGTGATCATATCTGGGACTCCAAACTACCTTCGGTACATCAAAACACATAAACTCATAATACCGATCGTCACCGAACATTAAGCATGCGGATCCTACGGGTTCGAGAACTGTCGGTGTCAAAACCGGCGAATCTCGGGTAGGGGGTCCCAAACTGTGCATCTAGGCAGATGGTAAAAGGAGACAAGGGACACGATGTTTTTACCCAGGTTCGGGCCCTCTCCATGGAGGTAAAACCCTACTCCTGCTTGATTAATATTGACGATATGGGTAGTACAAGAGTAGATCTACCACGAGATCAGAGAGGGTAAACCCTAGAAGCTAGCCTATGGTATGATTGTTGTTCGTCCTACGGACTAAAAACCCTCCGGTTTATATAGACACCAGAGAGGGCTAGGGTTACACAGAGTCGGTTACAATGGGAAGAGATCTACATATCCGTATCGCCAAGCTTGCCTTTCACGCCAAGGAAAGTCCCATCCGGACACGGGACGAAGTCTTCAATCTTGTATCTTCATAGTCCAGGAGTCCGGCCAAAGGTTATAGTCCGGTCATACGGACACCCCCTAATCCAGGACTCCCTCAGTAGCCCCTGAACCAGGCTTCAATGACGACGAGTCCGGCGTGCAGATTGTCTTCGGCATTGCAAGGCGGGTTCCTCCTACGAATACTTCATAGAAGATTTTGAACACAAGGATAGTGTCCGGCTCTACAAAATAAGTTCCACATACCACCGTAGAGAGAATAATATTTGTACAAATCTAATTTGCTGACGTATTCCGCAGCGTGACATCACGCCACGGCCAAGCCTTTATTCGAATCGTTTTACTGTCCCACCTCAGTGCGTTTAGCGAGGTGGTTTCCTTGGCACGTCTTGTCGAAGCAGAGATCGTGTCCCCTTACCCCGGGATTCTCATCAATACGGGCATGGGTAACCCAACCGTGCCATTAATTACGGCACTTGGGAGATAAGCGAGTTTTACCAGGCTGGCGGGGGCACATAGTTTCGTCCACCCATATAAGGGGATAAGGATCCACCTTATTCATCTACGCCTTCTTCCTCCTCCGCTTATCCATTTCTGCACACTCGAGCTCCAGTGCCCAAGTCCGCACTTCCCACCTCAACCTTCTCCAGCCATGTCCGGAGTGGGAGGCAGGTGGATGGCCTCCTCCGTCACGGAGGGGCACATCAAAAAGTTGAGGAAAGCCGGATACTTGTCAAACGACGTTGCGCACCGGCTCCCAGACGAGGGGCACCTCATCCCCACCCCCAGGCCCCATGAGAGGGTGGTGTTCCTCCCCCATTTCCTCCATGGACTGGGCTTCCCACTCTACCCATTTGTCCGGGGGCTCATGTTCTACTATGGCCTGGATTTCCACGATCTGGCCCCGAACTTCATCCTCAACATCTCGGCGTTTATCGTCATGTGCGAGGCCTTCCTCCGAATCAAGCCCCACTTCAGCTTATGGCTGAAGACCTTCAATGTCAAGCCGAAGGTAGTGGGCGGCCAGCAAGCGGAGTGCGGAGGCGCCATGGTGGGCAAGATGCCCAACGTCATATGGCTCGAGGGCTCCTTTGTGGAAACCATCAAACGGTGGCAATTGGGGTGGTTATACATCACCTAGCCGCATGACCCTGAATGGGCAGCGGCCCCCGAATTCCAATCTGGCATCCCCACACGGCTCACCTCCTGGAAAGAGATGGGCCTGTCGTGCGGTAATTCGGAAGAGCTGACCGGACTCCAAACTTGTGTCCAAAACCTGGTGGACAAGAAGGTTAAACTTGTCAACGTAGTCCAGGTCATGCTCTTCCGCCAGATCCTCCCGTGCCAACAACGGGCTTTTAACTTGTGGGAGTTCGACCCGGCCCAGCACCAACCTTTGTCCAGGCTCTTTGACACAACGCACGAGGATGCCTGGAAGGTGCTATTCAAGGGCGTCGAGGTTCCCCCTCCCATTACCGAGGATCGCGGATTCTGCGCGAAGCGCAAAGCCAGCGTGGTAAGCTTGCTTTACCCTTTACGGGATACTTATTTTTCATAGTTTGACTCTATGCGGGATCTAAGCTCCCGTTCCTTTGACAGGACTGGCAAAAGAAGTCCGGACAGATCGACTGTCCGGCTCCTTTCCCCGAAGGCCCAATAGATGACCGCTTGGCGAAGCTGCTGGTCCCGGCACCTTACGTGGTGCCGGAGAAGAAGGCCAAGAAGAAGGCCACGGGAACTCGAAAGAGTTCCTGGCGCCTGGTGGTTTCGGATTGATCGCCCGACGACTCCGAAGCGCACTCCTCCCATGAAGATGAGGAGGAGGAAGAAGATGCCTCTCCCCCTCCAACGGGGGGAGGAAAGAAAAGGAAGGTCGCCCCAACTAGGGGGGCGAAGGGTCCAAGAAGGGAAAGACCCTTCCTCCAGACTACTCCACCAACGCCGACGACGGCGAAGAGGAGTGGCCATCCAGGGCCAAGCCCTTGGCAAAATTGTAAGTATCTGGATACCAGAATAACTCATGGTGTTCCTTTATTGCACAGTATCTTCTGACGCCGAATATAATCATGTATTCCACCCAAAGCCCGGCTCGACACTTCGTCGAGCGGCTCCCTGGATTCGTCGGATGTGAATAGTCTTTCACTCCCGACTGCTACCTCCCCCCGCCCTACGGATGATGCCGAGGTGGAGTCCCAAAAGGGTCCAAGCCAGGAGGAGGTGGTCCTGGAGGTGCCGCAAGGCGACCTCCCGGACTCCAGGTGCAAAGGGGATGAAACCCCAAAGGGCTCTAAGTCCGGCCCTGGGCCGGACACTGCACCGGAACCTTTAGTGGTTCTGGAGTTTGGCAGGAGGCCCCCTAGTAAGAAGGGCAAGCTTACAACGCTGGTGACCTCCATCCAACCGGAGGCACCGGATAATTTGCTGGAGGTGCCTAACGGCGCCTCCATCGACGAGGAGCACCGCACTTTTATGAGTGCGGTGATCCAGAAGGTTCAGTCCGCCAAGAGCAGGCTGACGGAAGCCTGTGCCAGCCTTCTAACAGGCTTTGAGGTATGTATTTAAGACATGTAAAAATATTACTGCATAGAAAGTAGCCCCTGATGCTCAGTTTGGTGTTCGGAAAGAAAAGTCGGACTGAGGATCTAAAAAGATATACGCAGGAGTCTAACATAAGTATGTCAATATGGGAATGCAGGTTGCGCTGCTGACCTCTGCCGCACTGACTGCGGAGGTCGGTGCATTGAAGCAGAGCCTCGAGCGGTCCGAGAACGAGCTCGGCCTTGCCAAGAAGCAGCTCGAGGACAAGGAAGGTAAGCAATACCTTATCTAAGTATATATAAAAAGATCTGGTTGCAAATAATGACAGGACCAACGTGAGTATTACAGGGGCATAACTGAGATGGCGACCCTGAAGGAAGCGTTGTCCAAGGCCGAAGACAATGCGGCCGTGGAGCGTGCCGAGCGAGAAAAGCAGGAGGCACGGCTGGCGGAGGTGCAGCAAGAGCTCCACGCTCTTGTGAAAAAACACGAGAGTTTGGAGCTTGACTCAAAGACTCGAGAGTCCGAGCTTGCCTTGGCCCTTGAGAGCGCCAAATCTGCCAAGGCCGAAGCCCAAAAAGCCCTCCGGGAAATTCAGGCAATGAAGAAGATAGCAGCGGGTAAGGCATTCTTTATGCAAAGCAAGCATGTGAAAGTGAATTACTTGTTACTTACCCGAGTTCGGAGCTCTCCAGGAGCATTCGCAGATCTGCCCCGCAGTGTGTCTGGCGCTGCCGCATTCTACCGAGCCAAGGAAGGGAGCTTGACGGAGAAGGTGTTCTGGTCCCAGTATGTTGAGACCGGACACCCGGTGCCCTTGAGCGACGAGATGAAGTAGCTGGTCGAGCTCCATAGGGTAGCCGAACAGGCCATGAAGGGCCTTATAAGCCGGCTATGGCCTGGGGAGGTCATGCCTGGGAGCTACTTTGGGCTGGTGAGGCTGCTGGTGGATGCCTGTCCATGGCTTGAAATCATCAAGCGCTCCGTATGCATCGAAGGCGCCCGTAGGGCCCTTGCCCGTGTTAAAGTACACTAGGGCAAGATGGATGCTGAGAAGCTGGTGACAGATGGGCCACCGGAAGGGAAGGAGCATCGCAAGCCCGAGTTGTATTATGAGGGCGTCCTGAAGGCTGCCTGCCTTGTGGCGAATGAGTGTTCCAAGGATGTAATTTTTGAGTAAATTCGCTCGTGTTATCCTGTGCGCTGAAAACTTGTTCATATGCGCTAAGCAACGCTTTTTGAATTTAAAATATTACCTTCTGTGCGTCTGTTTATTAAATCTGAGAGATGGTGAGTCGTCGGCTTCTACCCCCATGCCACGAGTGCTGGGGTGTTCGGGATAAACCTGAGCGCTCTTGTTCCCATTCTTGGGCCCTTCGAGGGAGGCGCTCAGCACAACGAACAAGGCAATCGGACTATAATGCTTTATCACTCTCACTTAGCCATAGAATTCTATAATTTTAAGTTTCGGCGAAGCCCCTAGTATTCGGAAGACCAAGTTCGAGGCGCTATCCACGCCTAGGCCGGACAAAGCCAGCTCCTCGCTCTAAGCAGCATAAGTCTTTAGGGACTTGAAAACCTCTCGAACAGCGACCGGCTCTTGCCCTATCATGACGGTCAGTTTTAGCTTTCTCTACTGAGGTGCTTAACCCAGCTCAACCGGGGCACAATCGCAGTAGTTCTCCCAGCGCTACCTTAGCCGATATAACGGAGTGTAAGGTACCAAAACATCCGAGCCGGGCAAACCCAACTATTGACCCAAGACATGATTCGGAGCCGATGCATATAATGCTATAAGTTCGGGGTGCCACACTCGTGAGAGTGTTCAGACTTCTCACACCATATTCTGGGGCACTTAAGCCCCTGGTGTATTGGCCGTACCAAAGTGTACGGTTGCATAATGTCATAACTGAACATATTTACATAAAAATGAATGCAATAATAGACAAGAGCTATGTATTGTTTATTAAAAGGCTGCCCTGAAAGCAGAACGATACAAATAGTGCAATAAGCAAGAGATGGGATTATTTGACATGTACCCCTCCAGGGGCAAGCTGCAAGACTTTATGTAAGAGAGGTATTTAGCTCATTATAGAGACCACCTGGACATTCGACGTAGCTTGCTGCCTCCCTGGCTGTTGCATCGTGTGTTCGGCGATTGTACTGCCGGACAGGCCTTCCGGAGAGTGGAGTCCTAAAAGTAATAAAAAAGAAATGACAAAATCGGGAGCCCCTAGTGCGGTTGAGTCGCATGTTGGGCGTGCCGTGGTTGTGGCCCTCCCCTTATGCCCATGGTATTTCCCGAGCGTAATTATGTACGCGTAGTACTGGTTTCGCAATTTCGCGAGAGCTGGGGTTGGGGCCGCACTGCTACGCTTGCTCGGAACGTGCCAGGCGGTCTTGTTGTAGGTTACTCCGGGCGTGCTTGACGGTGATCGGGCGTTTAATAGCCGGACTGGAGAATTGCCTTGAGAGGCTACTTTGTACTTCCGCCGCGAGGGCCGCCGTATGCTCCTCCGTTCGGAGAGAGTGTTCAGTGTTTCCATTAATCATAATGACTCCTCGAGGGCCTGGCATCTTGAGCTTGAGGTATGCATAGTGCGGCACCGCATTGAACTTTGCAAATGCGGTTCGTCCGAGCAGGGCGTGATAGCCACTACGGAACGGGACTATGTTGAAGATTAACTCCTTGCTTAGGAAATTATCCGGGGATCCGAATACCACTTCGAGTGTAACTAAGCCTGTACAGTTGGCCTCTACACCTACTATGACTCATTTAAAGGTCGTCTTTGTGGGTTTAATCCTTGAGGGATCTATGCCCATTTTTCGCACTGTATCCTGATAAAGCAGGTTCAGGCTGCTGCCGCCGTCCATAAGGACTCTAGTGAGATGAAATCCGTCAATGATTGGGTCTAGAACCAATGCAGCGAATCCGCCGTGGAGGATGCTAGTGGGGTGGTCCCTTCGATCAAAAGTGATCGGGCAGGAGGACTGCGGGTTGAACTTCGGGGCGACTGGCTCCAACGCATATACGTCCCTGAGTGCATGCTTCCGCTCTCTTTTGGGGATGTGGGTTGCGTATATCATGTTCACCGTCCGCACTTGTGGGGGAAAGCCCTTCTATCCCCTATTGTTCGGTGGCCGGGGCTCCTCCTCGTCATCGCTGTGCAGCCCCTTGCCTCTGCTTTCGGCACTTAACTTGCCTGCCTGCTTGAACACCCAACAATCCATGTTGGTGTGATTGGCTGGTATTTCGCGGGTGCCATGTATCTGGCACACGCGATCGAGTATTCGGTCCAAACTGGACGGGCCCGAAGTATTTCTTTTGAATGGCTTTTTCCGCTGACCGGGTTTAGAGCCTCTGAATCCGGCATTAACTATCGTATCCTCAGCATTGTCGCCATTAATGCGGCACCTATGCTTGTTGCAACGCGACCTACCATTGTTGTCCTTGGTATCCGAATTACCAGGGCTCTTGGTCATGTTATTACTACGAGCTAGCCAACTGTCTTCTCCCGCGCAAAAGCGGGTCATGAGTGTTGTGAGGGCTGCCATGGATTTCGGCTTTTCCTGTCCTAGGTGCCGGGCAAGCCATTCATCACGGATGTTCTGTTTGAAGGCTGCGAGGGCCTCTGCGTCCGGATAGTCGGCTATTTGATTTTTCTTGGTTAGGAACCGTGTCCAGAATTATCTGGCCGATTCCTCTGGCTGCTGAATTATGTGGGTTAGGTCATCGGCGTCTGGTGGTCGCACATAGGTGCCCTGGAAATTGTCGAGGAATGCGGCTTTCAGGTCCTCCCAGCAACCAATTGACTCTGCTGGCAAGCTGTTAAGCCCATGCCGAGCTGGTCCTTTAAGCTTGAGTGGGAGGTATTTGATAGCGTGTAGATCATCATCGCGGGCCATATGGATATGAAGGAGATAATCCTCGATCCATACCGCAGGATCTGTTGTGCCATCGTATGATTCGATGTTTACGGGTTTAAAACCCTCGGGGATTTGATGATCCATTACTTCATCTGTGAAGCATAGTGGATGTGCGGCGCCTCTGTACTAGGCTATATCACGACATAGCCCAAATGAGCTTTGTCTGATGTGTTCGGCCTGGCCGTATTTGCCATATCCGGCATGACGGTTATTGTCACATGTCGTGGGGCTCCCACGCGATCCGTAGATTGACCTTGTTTGCCTTGCCTTGTCCTCCAATATGTCTTGCAGGTCTGGCGCATTTCCCCGTGCCTTGGTATTTTTTGAGCGACGCCGAGGTGCGACTTGAGTGGATGGCCGAGAGGCCTCTCTGTCGCGGCCACGAGGTGGCCGGTCGGCCGCGTCGTGTGCTAGTGATGTAGGTTTAGGTGCTTCCTCCTCTAATCAGGGTAGCAGCCTATGCTTTGGGTAGCTCTTGGAGGGGCGTTCAAGTTCGTACTGTTCGGCCGCAAGGACTTCAGTCCATCTGTCGGCCAGCAAGTCTTGGTCAGCTCTAAGCTGCTGCTGTTTTTTCTTGAGGCTGCTCGCCGTGGCCATAAGACTGCATTTGAAACGCTCTTGTTCGATGGGATCCTCAGGCATGATGAATTCGTCGTCGTCGAGGCTTGCCTCGTCTTTGGAGGGAGGCATGTAATTATCGTCCTCTACCTCTCTGTCTGCCGCTCTCTCATGAGGGTTGGCTTCTCCATCCTCCTGTGCTGAATCCTGCTGGAGGGGGTTGTCTTCGGCACTGTCCGGGGTGTTATTATCTCCCGTGCCAGAATTGCCATTTTTGCGTTGGCGGGATTTAGAGCGGCGTCACTGACGCTGGCGCTTAGGCTGCTTCTTGGAGGGGTCATCCTCCATTGTTCCATCGTCGTTCCCTTCTTTTGGGGTGTCCACCATGTATATGTCGTATGACGAGGTGGCCTTCCAGTGCCCTATAGGCGTTGGTTCTTGGTCGTCTCCTACATCGGCATCCATACCGTCGATGTCTTCGGAGTCGAAGTCAAGCATGTCGGTTAAATCATCGACAGTGGCTACAAAGTGGGTGGTGGGTGGGCTTTGAATTTCTTCGTCGTCCGCATCCCAACCTTGCTGACCAGAGTCCGGCCAGGGCTCCCCTGATAAAGAGAGAGACTTTAGTGAATTCAGAATGTCACCGAAGGGCGAGTGCTGAAAGATATCCACGGCGGCGAACTCCATGATCAGCGCCCAATCGGGTTCGATCGGCAGGGGCGCAGAAGGTTCGGAGTCCGGAAAGGAGTCCGGCACCTTGGAGTCACGAGCTTCGCAAAGAACAGGGCTGGTGTTTGGCTCGATCGCCGTAGATATTGTAGCCCCCGAGTCGGCGTCCAGCCACCCGTCCTCGATTGGCGCAGTCGGCTCCGAGCTAAGGGTCGGAGCGGACACTGGGGCGGCCTCCTGGGCACTGTTCGGTGGCAGAGCTAGATCATGCCCATCGCGATAGTGCGGCGTGCTCGGCTGTGGCTCGAACCCGTCAAAGATCAAGTCTCCGCGGATGTCAGACGTGCAGTTCAAACTTCTAAATCTGACCTGATGGCCAGGGGCGTAGCTTTCGATCTGCTCTAGACGGCCAAGAGAATTGGCCTGCAGTGCAAAGCCGCCGAATACGAAGATCTGTCCGGGGAGAAAAATCTCACCCTGGACCGCATCGTTGTTGATGATCGGGGGAGCCATCGGGCCTAAAGATGATGACACAGAGGAACTCTCAATGAAATCACCAATGTCGGTGTCAAAACCAACGGATCTCGGGTAGGGGGTCCCGAACTGTGCGTCTAGGCGGATGGTAACAGGAGACAAGGGACACGATGTTTTTACCCAGGTTCGGGCCCTCTCGATGGAGGTAAAACCCTACTCCTGCTTGATTAATATTGATGATATGGGTAGTACAAGATTAGATCTACCACGAGATTAGAGAGGCTAAACCCTAGAAGCTAGCCTATGGTATGATTGTTGTTCATCCTACGGACTAAAAACCCTCCGGTTTATATAGATACCGGAGAGGGCTAGGGTTACACAGAGTTGGTTACAATGGGAGGAGATCTACATATCTGTATCGCCAACCTTGCCTTCCACGCCAAGGAAAGTCCCATCCGACACGGGACAAAGTCTTCAATCTTGTATCTTCATAGTCCAGGAGTCCAGCCAAAGGTTATAGTCCGGCCATCCGGACACCCCCTAATCCAGGACTCCCTCAAGAACTATGTAGACATGACCGAGACACGTCTTTGATCAATAACCACTAGCCGAACCTGGTTGCTCATACTAGCTCCTACATATTCTACGAAGATCTTTATCGGTTAAACCGCATAACAACATACATTGTTCCCTTTGTCATCGGTATGTTACTTGCCCGAGATTTGATCGTCGGTATCTCAATACCTAGCTCAATCTCGTTACCAGCAAGTCTCTTTACTCGCTCTGTAATACACCATCCCGCAACTAAATCATTAGTCACATTGCTTGCAAGGCTTATAGTGATGTGAATTACCGAGAGGGCCCAGAGATACCTCTCCGACAATCGGAGTGGCAAATCCTAATCTCGATCTACGCCAACTCAACATGTACCATCGGAGACACCTGTAGAGCACCTTTATAATCACCTAGTTACATTGTGACGTTTGGTAGCACACAAAGTGTTCCTCCGGTAATCGGGAGTTGCATAATATCATAGTCATAGGAACATGTATAAGTCATGAAAAAAGCAATAGCAGTAAACTACAACGATCAAGTGCTAAGCTAACAGAATGGGTCAAGTCAATCACATCATTCTCCTAATGATGTGATCCTGTTTATCAAATGACAACTCATGTCTATGGTTAGGAAACCTTAACAATCTTTGATCAACGAGATAGTCAAGTAGAGGCATACTAGTGACACTTTATTGTCTATGTATTCACACATGTATTATGTTTCCGGTTAATACAATTCTAGCATGAATAATAAACATTTATCATGAAATAAGGAAATAAATAATAACTTTATTATTGTCTCTAGGGCATATTTTCTTCAGAGAGTGCGTATAATCCATGGACTCAACATTAGTCATGAAGAACTCACATACTTATTACAAAAATTTACAGGTTATCAAAACAAAGTACTACATGCACAATCCTAGGGGAAGGCTTGGTAGGAGTTAACCATCGCGCGATCCCGAACTCCACACATAAGGAAGACAATCAATAAATAAATCTTGCTCCAACTTCATCACATAACGGTTCACCATACGTGCATGCTATAGGAATTAACTCATTCTTTATTTATATTGGTGTTAAACCTACTGTATTCCAACTTCTATATGGTTCATACCCCCCGATACTAGCCATAGATTCATCAAAATAAGCAAACAACACATGAAAAACAGAATCTGTCAAAAACAGAACAGTCTGTAGCAATCTGTAACTCTCGAATACTTCTGGAACCTCAAAAATTCTACAAAATTAGGAAGTCCTAGGTAATTTGTTTTTTAATCTTCTTAAAAAGAATCAACTAAAAAGCATGTTTCTGTGATTTATGAAAATTATTCTCGTGCGTGCAAAAGTTTCTATTTTTCAGCAAGATCAAATTAACTAACACCATAGGTTATCCTAAAAGTTTTACTTGGCACAAACACTAATTAAAACACAAAACCACATCTAACCAGAGGCTAGATGAATTATTTATTACTAAACAGGAACAAAAATCAAAGAACAAAAATAAAATTGGGTTGCCTCCCAACAAGCGCTACCGTTTAACGCCCCTAGCTAGGCATAAGATTTCAACGACGCTCACACGAAAGATAATAATTGAAACACAAAGAGAGCATCATGATACATGTGACAAACAAATTTAAGTATAACATAATTCCTATGCAGAGGCATTTTATAAGAAAACAAATTATCAAGGCAAGCAAAAACTACCATATGCAAGGAAGAAGAGAGAAACAATAGCAATCTCAACATAACAAGAGGTAATTTAGTAACATGAAAATTTCTACAACCATATTTTCCTCTCTCATAATAATTACATGTAGGATCATAAGCAAATTCAACAATATAGCTATCACAAAACATATTCTTAACACGATCCACATGTATGCAAAGTTGACACTCTTCCAAACCCACTTTCAGTATTATTGCAAACTGTAAGTGCATCTAGTGCCCCTTAATGATTTTGGTGTATTGAAGACTTATAGGTTAAGGGACTAATATGTTTGTGAGTGTACACAGGCTCTATAAGTCAATGAGGAGTTTGATATTTAAAGTGAAAGTCGACCCCTAAAAATGAATGTCTTCAGCTGAAGACTTTGGTTCTCCTGAAGACTTTGAAAGTGAAGAAATTGGTGTGACCGTGAAGATTTTGATAATCATGCGAGGAATATGAAGCGTGAAGACTTTTGTTTTCATAGTTTCATTTTCTTCTTCTTGAGTCATAGGAAACACCGTACTGTTAAAGGGGGTCGAGGTAATACTAAGGGAACAGATTTCCAAGTGATGCTCATCTCAAAATCCTACACCTACCCAATCCTTCGAGTGAAGCCATTGGAAATCTCATTTCAGTTCAGTCAATTTCTTCAGTGACAGAGACGAAGATCTTCTGGTCTCTGAGGAATTTGTCCTGACTGAGGAGTTAGGAATTCGCCAGTGTGGATTGCCTACACAGTGAAGAACATGATAGCCTTGAGGAATTCAAACCTCAAATTATCCGACCATTGCTGAGCCGCGCGCTAGCTGTTCCAAAATATCTACCACCTAACGGTCATATCATTGAAGGGCATTTATGTCTTATCATGTCGGGCTGCTCCCTAGGCTATAAATAGCCGCCCCTACAACCACTAGCTGGTTGGCTGCTCCGAGAGAAACTGACACTTGTCAATTGAGAGCATCCCATCCTCCGAGCACTTTCAGTGAAAATCATCAAGTGAGGAAAACCCAAATCCCAAACCCAAACCTTCAAACCCCAAAGTGATTGAGCATCACTGAAGAGATTGTTCCTGTGTGGAACCGATGCTTGTTACCTTTGAGGGTTGTGTATACTCCAGACGGTTAGGCGTCATGCTCTGAGCATCCAAGAGGAATTGTGGATTGCTGAGTGACCTAGTCTGTGAAGGTTTGGAAGTCACCTGTGAAGACTTACCACTACTGTTGGGCGAGATTTGCGTGATCTTAGATCAAGGAGAATACGGTGAGGACTGTGTGTCCGGGACTGTGTGTCCTCAAGTTTATATACTCAACCGCTCCAACCAGACGTACAACTGTCACAGCAGTTGGAACTGGTCGAACAAATCATTTTCTTCACCAAGCCAACTGGTTCTATTTCCTCAACCCTTTCATTTCCTAAGTTATGTGTTGATGTACCTGATCATTACTGCTTGAAGACATTGACTGAAGACTTTCTCTATTTCCTCAATCCAAATTCTCCAGTTTGTTTGTCTTCATCCTACTTATCATGTGTTTACGCTTTCTATACTTAGTGCTTGTCTTTAATTTCATCATGATGACTATGCTGTTACTCTGTTTTGCTTATACTTGAGTACTTATTCCGATGCAAGTAGTTCTTCACTTAGGAATTTCCTCACCTTGAAATTCCTCAGTGAAGATTTCTTAAAAATCGCCTATTCACCCCCCCCCCTCTAGTCGTCATAACGCACTTTCAATTGGTATCAGAGCGAGGTACTCCCTTGTTCTGTGTGATTTTGGTTTAACCGCCTGGAGTTCTAGTTATGTCGACTGCAGGAATGAGGAGTGTGTACTACCCCATCTTTGACGGTCATGAGTATCCCCAGTGGAAGGCCATGATGAAGAAGCAACTCATGGCAATGAACAGCGAACTATGGACCGTCACGGAGGTTGGTCTTACCGATCTATGCAAGATGGCGGAGGCTGATGACATTCGCAAGTACACTCTACTCAACCTCACAGGGAAGGATGTCATCTGCTCCTATTTGTCCCAAAATCAATTCAGGAACATCATGCATCTCAACCATGCAAAGCTAATCTGGGACCGGCTCTCTGAGGTCTACGAAGGTCATCATACTCGTCATGATCCATGGTTTGAGGATTTCAAGGAATCACTCAAGGAGATGACTTTCGCACCTGAATCATCATCCTCTTCACCATGCCTTATGACAAAGGGTGCCAAGGTAACTGAATACTACCTTTCTGAATCTAGTGATGATGAATCAGGTGATGAATTTGGCCCCAGCTATGTCAAACTTGCTTCCCTTGCCACTAAACAACAAAGAGCTCTTGAAAAAGTTCAAAACATGCTTGATGAAAGTGATGATATGTTGAGTGAGCAATTGGATCAAAATAAGGCTTTGACTGATAGTCTTCAAAAACTTCAGTCAAAGTTTGACAACCTTCAAAATCTTCATAACACTCTCTTAACTGATCATGAGACGCTTTCTTATGAATTTCTTAAGAAGAAGCAAGATCTTGAGACGTTAAAAGTGAGTTATGAAGATCTTCAGAAGGAAAATGATTCATTGCTTGCTCAACAGATCAGTTCCACTCAGGAAGAATTTGTTCCACCATGTCTTAAAATGCATTGAGCGTGAATCTGCTAATTTATCACCTGAATGTTCAAATGCTTCTATTGCTGCAAATTCTTCAACCATCTCTGTGGTCACAAATTCCTCATCTGAGGATACCACATGTATCACTGACGATAATGCAGGGCTGAAGGAAATGTATCTGACAGGCATTTACAAAAGCCTAAAAGGGCATCAGACTCTTTGTGATGTGCTCAAAAAGCGGATCTTGAACAGGAACCCTAGGAAAGTGGGTATTGCCTTTGAGAGGAAACTCAATGCTGATGGAACCTACTGGAAACCTGAGCAGTACCCCAAAACCTCATGGGTTGCTGCGAAAGGACCTCCTATAGATCCATGCAATTTATCCGGCTTTACCTCTGATTCTTCATATTCCTCTGATGGGTCATTTGACTCTAACTATAAACTGTTCAAGAATCAGAATGGTGAAGTATTTGCTCGATATGTTGGTACTAACTGCAGGAACGGTCCTCCTATGAAGAAAATATGGGTTCCTAAAAGTTGCCTTGAAAATCTTCAGGTGAATGTCATCATGACACCACCCATGAAAAATAGGAACCCCAGATCAAATTCTTCATATGGACCAAACTCTTCATATGGATCCAAGTCCTCATATGGACCAAATTCTTCACGTGGATCAAATTCCTCACATGGATCAAAATCCTCATATGAACATCATCGTGCTAACACTTCTGTTTCGCATGGAAAATCTAAGGGCCATGAATATGTGCATTATTCTTCAAACCATTATGTTCATAAGTCCTCAAAGAATTTCTCTGATTATTCATATGCTTACCCTAACCACTCTTCTGTGAAACGAAGTGCACTGGCTTCTATGCCATCATTTTCTTATGGAGCTCGTAGAATGATGAACTTGTTGCCACCCCTCCAAATGTGTGTGGTGAAGAAAAAGAAGTAATCTCTTATGCAGGATCAGGTCTCCAGACGAACTTGATCGTCTGAAGAATTTGCTGGAGACCTGAATGTGCTTCAAAGGACGCAAGCTAAACAATGAAGAAATGAATCATTCATTTCTCACGTCCTCATATTTCTATATTTGTTACTATTGATGAAATTGATATCATATTCTTCACTGATGAAGTATATGGGTTCGTAAGTTGCACTAATTCATCTGCAGGATGAACAACCCAAAGCTACTGAGTGGGTCCTCGACAGTGGATGTACAAATCACATGACTGGTGACAGAAGCTTGCTGATGGACACTGATTTTTCACCATCTCATCTGAAGCATATCACCTACGCTGACAAAGGTAAAAGCAAGGTATTGGGTCTAAGTAAGGTTGCAATCTCAAAGGATAAACACATGGACAAAGTCATGCTTGTTGAGTCCTTAGGATTCAATCTTGTGTCAGTCTCAATGCTTTGTGATCTTGATATGGTTGTTGTCTTCAGCAAATTTCGTTGTCTTGTGCTAATGGAATCTGACAACTCCAAAGTCTTCGAAGGCTTTAGGAAAGGATACTTGTATATTGTTGATTTCTCTGCAGGACCACAGCCTGCCACATGTCTACTCGCAAAAGCTTCACAATGCTGGTTAGGGCATCGACGACTTGCTCATGCTGGGATGAGGAACTTGCATACACTCGCGAAGAAGAAGCACATCATTGGCATCGAGGGTGTCAAATTCCTCAAATATCATCTTTGTGGGGCTTGTGAGGCTGGAAAGATCACGAGAGCCAAACATCCCGCGAAGACTATCATGACCACTTCTCGTCCCTTTGAATTACTTCATATGGATCTATTTGTCCCTACTCATTATGCCACATTCACTAGTTCTGCATCGTTATATGGCTTTGTCATAGTTGATGACTATTCTCATTACACATGGGTGCATATCATCACTTACAAAAATGAAGTGCAGGAAGTCTTCAGACGATTTTCCTCAAGGGCTTCCACAAAGTTCGGTGTGAAGATTAAGCATATCAGGAGTGATAATGGAACCGAGTTCAAGAACACTGGCCTTGATGAATATCTTGATATGCTTGGTATTACTCCCGAATTGTCCGCTCCTTATACTCCTCAGCATAATGGCGTCGTGGAATGCAAGAACAGGACTCTTGTTGAGATGGCTCGCACTATGCTTGATGAATACAAGATAGTGAGCGCTTCTAGCCTGAAGCAATTGATACTGCGTGCCACATCATCAACAGGGTATATCTTCACAAATTCTTCAAAAAGACCTCATATGAACTCCACAGTGACAAGAAACCCAATGTAAGTTATTTCAAAGTCTTCGGTGCTAAATGCTGGATTAGAGATCCTCACCATCACTCTAAATTTGCACTGAAAGCACATGAGGGTTTTATGCTTGGTTACAGAAAGGACTCGCACACCTATAGAGTCTTCAACACCGTTCACCAAAAGGTTGCTGAAACAGTAGGTGTGCGGTTTGATGAAACTAATGGCTCACAAAGACAGCACCTACCTCCTGTGCTAGATGAAATGTCACCTGAGGAATCCATCAAGTTCAAGGCTACTGAGGATGTCATCCCTACCGAAGAAATTGCTGAAGAAATCATTCCTGATCGTGAAGAAAATCATGCTCGTGCTGCTGAAGAAACTGGTCCTGAAGAAACTGCTGGGCCTAAGCAAAGTCGTCAACCCGCACATCCTTGCATTGCAAATGAAGTGCAAGTCGAGAAGATCATCGATGACATTCGTGCACCAGGTCCCCTCACGCGCTCAAAAGCTTCACATTTATCTAACTTTTGTGGGCATTTTGCTTTTGTCTCTATCACAGAGCCCACTAAAGTAGATGAAGCATTCATGGAATCTGAGTGGATTCAAGCCATGCAAGATGAATTACATCAATTCGAGCTCAACAATGTGTGGGAGCTTGTCAAGCAACCAGACCCTCGCAAGCACAACATCATCGGCACCAAATGGATCTGCCACAACAAACAAGACAAAAATGGCCTCGTGGTGAGGAATAAGGCTCATCTTGTAGCTCAAGGCTACACACAGGTTGAAGGAATTGATTTCGATGAAACTTTTGCACCTGTTGCTAGACTTGAGGCTATTCTCATATTGCTTGCTTATGATAACCATCATAATATCATCTTACAACAAATGGATGTGAAAAGTGCATTCCTCAATGGTAAGCTTGAGGAAGAAGTATATGTTGCTCAACCACCAGGTTTTGAGGATCCAAAATTTCCAGATCACGTCTACAGACTCAACAAGGCCCTCTATGACCTCAAGAAAGCACCTCGGGCATGGTATGACACACTGAAGGAATTCCTCATGAAGAAAGGCTTCAAACCCGGTTAACTTGACCCAACTCTTTTCACCAAATCATATGATGATGAATTATTCGTGTGCCAAATATATGTTGATGATATTATCTTTGGTGGTACTAACCAACGTTACAGTGATGAATTTGCCTATATGATGAGTGAAGAATATCAAATGTCTATGATGGGAGAATTGAAATTCTTCTTAGGTCTTCAGATTCGTCAACAATACAATGGCATATTCATATCTCAGGAGAAATACCTCAAGGATGTGTTGAGGAAATTCGGCATGCAAGACTGCAAAGGCGTCAAAATTCCTATGCCCACAAATGGCCATCTATGCACTAATGAAAATGGTAAAGACTTCGATCAAAAGGTATACCATTCGATGCTTTGATCTTTATTGTACTTATGTGCATCTAGGCCGGATATTATGCTTAGTGTTTGCATGTGTGCCCGATATCAAGCTACACCGAAGGAATCACACCATAAGGCTGTGAAGCATATTCTTCGATATCTAGCTCACACACCAACACTTGGATTATGGTATCCCAAGGGCTCTTCCTTTGATCTCATTGGATATTCAGACTCTGACTATGCTGGCGATCGGGTGGACCGCAAGTCAACGTCAGGCACATGTCATTTCCTCGGACGATCCTTGGTATGTTGGTCCTCGAAGAAGCAAAATTGTGTATCACTCTCCACTACAGAAGCTGAGTACATTGCTGCTGGATCTTGCTATGCTCAATTACTATGGATGAAGCAAACACTCAAGGACTATGGCATCAAAATGAAGAATGCGCCTCTCTACTGAGACAATGAGAGCGCTATCAAGATTGCTCATAACTCAGTTCAACACTCAAAGACAAAGCACATCCAGATTCGTCATCATTTTCTTCGTGATCATGTGTTGAAGGGCGACATCTCCATCGACCACGCAAGCACTGAAGACCAGTTGGCCGATATCTTCACTAAGCCCTTGGATGAGAAGAGATTTAGCAAGTTGCGGTGTGAGCTAAATATCCTAAAATCTTCGAATGTTCTTTGAAAAGGACACACATCCTAACACTTATGCTGACTTGATGACTTAGATGTGCAACACACGAAGTAACGTTTTTATGCAATCAATGAAGACTAACCCTCTAAGTGTGAAGAAATTGATTCTCAGAACCCTACGAGAATTGTACGCGGTGTCTGAAATCAGCTTTCTTATACGGTGGGTTACGCCACCAACCAAAGTTGAAAATCTTCAATTTGAGTTTTTCTTCATTTTGGAAATTCCTCAGTTTTTCAAATTCTTCAACTTTGCATTGTCTTCACTCTTTCCGTCGTTGTTCTTCATTTGACTATATATATATATATATATATATATATATATATATATATGAGTTTATGTCCTGTACAGCATTCACTTATAGCTAATTCTTCAAGTTGATTTTTTTTTGCTAAGTGAATGTGATCGGACCCTTCCCCCTCTATGCTAAACTCAACCCAATCTGTTCACAAATTCTTCATGTGCATTCTATTTGAAACTCGTTCAAATTCTTCACTGTGTCCTTGTCAGCTGAAGAAATTGCGAACGAAACTTTAAAATATTCTTATCTGAAATTTTTCGAGTTTTGCCGCTCAAACCGTTACACATTCCACGGTATACTTATCTATTCACCCATGATCTCAGACAATCTCCACTTCACAGTACATGGGTGACACATGTTGTGCGAATGAGAAGGGTCAGGGGCACGTTCGTCCAAATTCTTCGGGCGAACAGTTATTCACCTCCGCTATAAATACCCCTTCCCTTCCTCATTTCACTTTTACTCCGCTCGAACTCACTCCCTCGCTCGGGCTTCTCAAACCCTAGCACTGCTGCTAACTCCATCACCGCTGGTGAGGAAGAGCTTCACTGCCTCGACCTCGTCACCATCGTACTCGCGCTGGCCATGGAAATCTTCCCTCCGCCGCCGTTGTAGACGTCTTCCTCCGCCAAGTTAGGGCGTGGAATATCCGAGCCGACGAACTTCCAAATCTACACTTCTAGTTCGTCGTGTTCTTCTTCAGGGGTAATTAAAAGTTACTTTTGCCGCATTTATTCTACTGATGATTTTCATCAAATCCTCAAAAGGTGTTTATTCTTCGATCTCCACACTCTAAACACCTTGCACAAATCTTCAATTCTTGCTCGGTTTCTCTAAGTGACTTTTTCTTCATGATTCCTCAATTATGTGAATCTCACGATCTGCACAACTCTGGAACTTAAGACAAAGAACGCTTAGTGAAATTCTTCAAGACACATCGGGTCAATTTCCGCAAACTTCATCAAATTTTACAAAACCTTCTGAGAACGCATATGACCTCTCAAAATTCTTCGCACCTATACTCTGTTCACAGGTACTCACGCCAGCTGTTGAATCACTAGGTTCTCATCAACTTAACTCATTTGCAGCATTCCTCGAAGAAAAGCAGCATACTTCTTAAGAGAACTCAATTGTGCAAATTCCTCAGCTGAAGAAAATGGCTGACGGTAAACGTCCTCAGAAAGGAGGAAAGAAGCTTGAAGTAAACACTGCCTCTGAGATCCCTGCTGATATCCATGCAGGGTACTACACACCTGATGAGGCAAAAACATGGCAAGGAAATGAAGACTGAGCGCAAAGTGCGCATTCAGAAGATAGAAAGGAGATAGGCTAGAGAGTGGAGGGAGTACAGATATGTTACTCCCAAGTACATGAAGAAATTCGCTCTCAATCGTCCGTGCTCAAGACCTCCTCTAACACCTGGCCAGCTAGCTGATCCAACAAGCCTTAAACATGGTGAGGATTATGCTGATGAATGGGCCAGGCGGCAAGCAAAGTTGGCCAAGCAGGCCAAAGAAGCAGTGAAGAAATTGAATGAAGATTCTGCTGCTGCCACTGCTGAAGCTTCTTCAAGCAAGAAGGCCATTCCTAAGAAGCCAGCAAAGAAACCACCAGGTTCTTCTGCAATGCCCTCGCGGCCAATTTCCTCAGTGCCACCGAGGCAAATTCCTCAAGCTGCCCCGGTTCCTCAAGCTGCCCCAGTTCCTCAAGCTGCACCAATTCCTCGGGCTTCAAAACCCTCAGCTCCTCCGACGAAGTCCTCAGCACCCGTGAATCTCGCCTCATGCCAATGGACCACAGGAATATCTATTGCCTCAGGAGCTTTAGTGAGTTCTTCAGCTCACCCTTCATCAACCGGTCCCACTCTACTGAAGACCAAGGCCACTGCTAGACGAGGCGCTAGACCAAGTCCTCACAAGAAGCAGGTGGTCTTTCAAACACCTTCTGATGATGAAGCTGATGATGATGAATTAGCAGATATCATCATGGACAGATAGCAGCAGGCCGCTAGAGCCAAAGGGAGTGTTGTGCCCCTTCTAATCGATCCGAAGAAAATGCTCGATTTCATCGACCTATGGCACAAGAATCCAAATGCTCCAATACCAGAGTTGGGCCTCACTCCTGGACAAAGTCATGTTGCGACTGCGTTCATCACTGAAGAAAAATGGAAGTTTGACCAAGCCAGGTCACTCAAGAAAGCGCAGTACAAGAAGCAGTGCTACTTAAAGGACAATGTCCTCACTCTTTCGCCTAAGCAGCTCATTGCACTGCAAGCTGACATCAAGAAGCTCAGCGAAGATTTTGAAGCCTACAAGGCTGATTGGAAGGGCGCCAAGGTCAGATTCGTCAAGCTGACGAAGACATTCACTTCAAGTGCTACTGCTCCTGTGCGCATTGAAGTCACTCTGGCTGAAGCATCTTCTCAAGCCACTGAAGGAATTGAAACCACCGCTGATGAATTTCAGGATGCTGATGAAACTGCAAGCACCAGGGCTACTGAAGAAATTCCAGCCTCTAAAGAAACGGCCAGGGCAACCACTAGTGTTGCGCCTGAAGAAATTGTCTGGACAGCTGAAGACTCTGTCGTTGTGCCTGAAGAAAATATTCAAGACAGGCCAACTGCATCAGTTGTGCCTAAAGAAATTGATCCCATTGTGACTGCTCCGCCTGCACCAATACCAAGTCTGATTCTTCCTTCTGCTCTAGAAGTGAAGAAAACCAAAGTTGCGGAGCGTGCTGCTTTGAAGAAGAGGAAGGCAACGGCTGCATCAGAATCTTCTGCCCCCAAGAAGGCGAAGATTTTGATATGTTCACTGGAGAATCCCATTGATGTTGTTCCTCTCGCAAGCATGCCATCCAAGGAACTTGTTCCTCATGGCGAAGAATATCATATTCCCGAAGAATCTGTAGAAGAAGATCCCTCTGCTGCTTCCACAGAGCAGATGGATGAAGAAATTGAGGTTGAAGCTTTCACCTCAACCCCTCATGTATCATTGTCAACGCCTCAGTTCACTGCTGAAGAGGTCGGCGTTGAAGAAATGGAAGTGGATGAGGATGTGGACATTAGCTGCACCACTCCCGTGCTGAATGATGATTTCTGGGAGAGTCAACACCCCAACTCACCTCTGTTCACACCTATCCAGCAAATTCCTCAGTCCCTGGCTCCAACTGAAGTTCTCATGGGTTCTGAAGAAATTCATGCCACCCCTTCCATTCCTAAAGAGATTCCAGCCACTAGTGCTGATGAACATGTTGCTGAAGAAATGGAGGCCCAGGCTGCTACTGAAGCAGAAGCTGAAATTCCTCAGCCTATGGCTCCTGAAATTGAAGTCCCAGAAATTATTCTTCAAATCACCGACACTCCTCAGCCACAGCCGAAGAATCCATTCTCCAAGACTCCAAAGTCCAAGGCTAATGCCTTCTTCAACGAGCATGTATTCTTCACTGAATATAATCCATATGATTCAGCTCGTCTGAGGAGAAAGTGATTATGTACTGCCAGCCAGGCAAACTTCTATTCTTCAGTGCTACTCAACAAAGACAAGGTCTTCAATCATGAGCATATTCCTCACTTGGATGTGGAATCACTGCCTTTCTTTGCGCCTGTCCTCGCTGCCATTCATGATGCTGGCCTGCTCGGTTTCTGCATTGACATATGCGATTGGAATGAAGAAACTTATTCTTCAATTCTACGCGATGTTGCACATCACCGAAAATGCTGAAGATATGAATTCATGGGTGTTGGACTGGATGACTGAAAACACTCACTACAAGGCACCAGCAATTGAATTGCTTCGTGCCATGCCAATCAGTCCTCCCCCAGAAGGTGCGTGTCTGATATATTTTGAAACTGAGTTGTCTGATCATTTTATGCAAGTACTAATGAAGCTGCTGAAGCCTGTACAAGCATCAAGGACCAAATTCCTCGTGAAGGAATTGCAGTATGTGCCGAGGACAGTCTATCGTATTAAGACGAAGACTTTGAGTCCAATCAAGGGCCACGACTCAAATGATGAGGAAGTCGTTGGCATCATGAAGAATCTGTTGTTCAACATCATGCACGGTATTCTCGTGAATTATCATGATTTATTCATGAGGACTCTGGCAATTGTCGATATGCCCCCGTCTGAGCTGAAGCCTTACGCTCCATGGATCATGAGATTTCTCAGATCAAGGTCTTCACTCAACTACAAAGCTGATATGCTCAACCATGGAAGCTTCTTGACTCTGATTGAAGTCCTCAAACAGACATTTTCCTCAGCTGATGAGAAGGGCAAGGCCACTGCTATCATTCATGAGGTCATTCGTCCATTGGATGGACTATTTCGCAAAGCTGTTTTATACTCCACCAATGATGATTCTGCCACTCATGATTCTGCCACAAATGCTTCAAAGCAAAGTCCTCAGGCAACAGCTCCAAGGGTGATGACTGATCGTGAGCTTCTCCTTAGTCTTGATCAAAAGGTGGATCACAATCACAAATGGGTGAAACGCCAGTTTGGTTCAATTCTTCACAATATGACTGCCACTTATAATTCAGTGAAGAAGAACCACTACTACCTCAACGAAATGTTCGATCGCACCTGGGCTATATTGTCTCACCTTTTCGGTGATGAGGATCTCAAGCAGATGGGCTTCAAGCAGGATTTCGGCTGGGCTAAGCCTCCACTGAAGAAATTCAAGAAGGTCGAAGTTCCTTCTTTGGCGCCCAGTTCATATTCCTCATCCCGCGACACTAATGAAAATGAAGATCTGGATGACACTGCGGCGGGCCCTACTCCAACCGACGACCCCAACAACGCTGGCGCTCCTCCATCGACTTCGTCAAGAAATTCTTCAGGGGCGTTAGTCCTCACTTTTTGTCCCTTTTGGTCATTTGATGGCAAAGGGGGAGAAATTTGACTTAGTCTTCAAGCGGGTCTATATATATGGGCATTTTTTTTGTTAAGTTGCAACTCTCGCTCTACTGAAGCTTTTGTTGATCGAGTTGTAAACTTAAGTCCGATGGTGACCTGATACTTTTGCTCTGTTTTTCTGCATGCTATTTTCTCATTAATCCTATGCACGCATGCTAAATTACATCAGTCACCATATTTCATCATGCATTTCAAATTCTTCATTCTATATGTTATATGTGTGTATGAATTACGAGATATAGGGGGAGATCTCCATGATTCTACTCTTCAAGTGTGCATTGCTTCAAAAGCAAATACCTCACTATGCACATCTTCAGGGGGAGTTCTTCTATATCTTGCAATCAAATGCCTCAATTTTGAGTACTTTCAATTCATATGTTTATCCCCGTTGAAAACTTAACCTATACTGTCATCAATCACCAAAAAGGGGGAGATTGTAAGTGCTTCTAGTGCCCCTTAGTGGTTTTGGTGTATTGAAGACTTATAGGTTAAGGGACTAATATGTTTGTGAGTGTACACAGGCTCTATAAGTCAATGAGGAGTTTGATATTTACACTGAAAGTCGACCCCTAAAAATGAATGTCTTCAGCTGAAGACTTTGGTTCTCCTGGAGACTTTGAAAGTGAAGAAATTGGTGTGACCGTGAAGATTTCCATAATCATGCGAGGAATCTGAAGCGTGATGACTTTTTTTTTCGTAGTTTCATTTTCTTCTTCTTGAGTCATAGGAAACACTGTACTGTTAAAGGGGGTCGAGGTAATACTAAGGAAACAGATTTCCAAGTGATGCTCATCTCAAAATCCTACACCTACCCAATCCTTCGAGTGAAGCCATTGGAAATCTCATTTCAGTTCAGTCAATTTCTTCAGTCAGAGACGAAGATCTTCTGGTCTCTGAGGAATTTGTCCTGACTGAGGAGTTAGGAATTTGCTAGTGCGGTTTGCCTACACAGTGAGGAACATGATAGCCTTGAGGAATTCAAACCTCAAAGTATCCGACCGTTGCTGAGCTGCGCGCTAGCCGTTCAAAAATATCTACCACCGAACGGTCATATCATTGAAGGGCATTTATGTCTTATCATGTGGGGCTGCTCCCTAGGCTATAAATAGCCACCCATACAACCACTAGCTGGTTGGCTGCTCCAAGAGAAACTGACACTTGTCAATTGAGAGCATCCCATCCTCCGAGCACTTTGAGCGAAAATCATCAAGTGAGGAAAACCCAAATCCCAAACCCAAATCTACAAACCCCAAAGTGATTGAGCATCTGGAGAGATTGTTCCTGTGTGGAACCGACGCTTCTTACCTTTGAGGACTGTGTATCCTCCAGACGGTTAGGCGTCATGGTCTGAGCATCCAAGAGGAATTGTGGATTGCTGAGTGACCTAGTATGTAAAGGTTTGGAAGTCACCTGTGAAGACTTACCACTACTGTTGGGCGAGATTTGCGTGATCTTAGCTCAAGGAGAATGCGGTGAGGACTGTGTGTCCGAGACTGTGTGTCCTCGAGTTTAAATACTCAACCGCTCCAACCAGACGTACAACTGTCACAGCAGTTGGAACTGGTCGAACAAATCATTGTCTTCACCAAGCCAACTGGTTCTATTTCATCAACCCTTTCATCTCCTAAGTTATGTGTTGATGTACCTGATCATTACTGCTTGAAGACATTGACTGAAGACTTTCTCTATTTCCTCAATCCAAATTCTTCAGTCTGTTTGTCTTCATCCTGCTTATCATGTGTTTACGCTTTCTTTACTCAGTGCTTGTCTTTCATTTCATCATGATGACAATGTTGTTACTCTGTTTTGCTTATACCTAAGTACTTATTCCGCTGCAAGTAGTTCTTCGCTTAGGAATTTCCTCACCTTGAAATTCCTCAGTGAAGATTTCTTAAAAATCACCCATTCACCCCCCTCTAGTCAACGTAACGTACTTTCACAAACATTATTACCAATATCATATTCATCATGGGGCTTAAATAAATTTTCAAGATCATAATAAGAATCACCCCAATCATGATCATTGCAACAAGTAGTAGACATAGCAAAACTAGCATCCCCAAGCTAAGGATTTTGCATATTATTAGCACAATTGACATCAAGAGAATTTATAATAAAATCATTGCAATCATGATTTTCATCGAAGGAACTATCAAGTATGGGTTCAATAGCAACGATCTCATGTTTAACATAAGGAACTATAGCAAATTCATCTTCATAAATATTGGCATCATGGCCACAAGAATAGCAAGCATCATGTTCATCAAGGGATATTTCAATCAAATCATTGGAATCATAATTATCTGTAGATTCATGCATATCATTATTTTCTTCCAAAGCAACGGTCATTCTCTCAATAAATTTCTTAACATAGGCATTATGAGCATAGTTTTCATAGCAATATTTAAGTATGTCGGAATTTTCAGATTTGTAGAGAGTAATATCATACTTTTCAATCAAAGAAGCAACTTCATGAGCACCCTTAAAAACGACAAATTCTTCAATTTGTTCGATATCATAGTAACTATAAACACCCTTTCCAGAAGAAGATAAGATTTCATTATCATTAAACTCACATAGGTAGGGAAAGTGTTTTTTAGGGTTCTTAGAGCAACAAGAAAAATCATAAATTTTACAAAGATTCCAAGCATAGCATAGCAAACTATTTATTTGATACCATAAGAGCTTCCCCCTTTTCAGACAAACGATGATGCACAAAATGAGCATGCTCATCTAAAGATCTTCCCTCAACTAAACTAGTTGGGGTTTTAGCACGAGCACAAATAGATCAAAGATGATCCAAGTAGAACACTTTAAGTGGATCCATATCAATAGATTTTTAGCAAGCAAAGATGCAAGCAAATAGAAGGCACAAGGAAACACAAACAAAAAGACATACGGGAAGAATGTGAAGAAAAGGCAAAGGTTTTCGAAAATTGTTTTAGAAGTGGGGGAGAGGAAAACAAGAGGCAAATGTCAAATAATGTAATGCGAGGGATAAGAGTTTGTGATGGGTACTTTTGTCTTGACTTGTGCGTAGACTCCCCGGCAACGGCACCAGAAATCCTTCTTGCTACCTTTTGAGCATGCGTTGGTTTTCCCTTGAAGAGGAAAGGGTGAAGCAGCAAATTAGCGTAAGTATTTCCCTTAGTTTTTTAGAACCAAGGTATCAATCCAGTAGGAGGCTGCACTCAAATCCCTAGTACCTGCACAAACAAATAAGAACCTAGCAACCAACACGATAAAGGGGTTGTCAATCCCTTCACGGCCACTTGCAAAAGTGAAATCTGATAGAGATAATAAGATAAATATTTTTGGTATTTTTATAATATAGATTGGAAAGTAAAGATTGCAAGATAAAATAGATAGGAAACTTATGTGATGGAAAATAGACCCGGGGGCCATAGGTTTCACTAGTGGCTTCTCTCAAGATAGCATAAGTATTACGGTGGGTGAACAAATTACTGCCGAGCAATTGATAGAAAAGTGCATAGTTATGAGACTATCTAGGCATGATCATGCATATAGGCATCACATCCATGACAAGTAGATCGAAACGATTCTGCATCTACTACTACTACTCCACACATCGACCGCTATCCAGCATGCATCTAGAGTATTAAGTTCATAAGAACAGAGTAATGCATTAGGCAAGATGACATGATGTAGAGGGATAAACTCAAGCAATATGATATAAACCCCATCTTTTTATCCTCGATGGCAACAATACAATACGTGCCTTGCTACCCCTGCTATCACTTGGAAAGGACACCACAAGATTGAACCCAAAGCTAAGCAGTTCTCCCATTGCAAGAAAGATCAATCTAGTAGGCCAAACCAAACTGATAATTCGAAGAGACTTGCAAACATAACAAATCATACATAAAAGAATTCAGAGGAGATTCAAATATTGTTCATAAATAATCTTGATCATAAACCCACAATTCATCGGATCTCGACAAACACACCGCAAAAAGTATTACATCGAATAGATCTCCAAGAAGATCGAGGAGAACTTTGTATTGAGATCCAAAGAGAGAGAGAAGAAGCCATCTAGCTAATAACTATGGACCCAAAGGTCTGAGGTAAACTACTCACACTTCATCGGAGAGGCTATGGTGTTGATGTAGAAGCCCGCCGTGATCGATTCCCCCTCCGGCGGAGCGCCGGAAAAGGCCCCAAGATGGGATCTCACGGGTACAGAAGGTTGTGGCGGTGGAAATAGGGTTTCGTGGTTCTCTCGGACGTTTTCAGGGTATATGAGTATATATAGGCGAAAGAAGTCGGCCAGGGGAGCCACGAGGGGCCCACGAGGGTGGGGGCGCGCCTACCCCCCTGGGCGCGCCTCCCTGCTGCGTGGCCTCCTTGTTGCTTCTTTGACGTCCACTCCAAGTCTCCTAGATTGCGTTTGTTCCAAAAATGACTCTCCCGAAGGTTTCATTCTGTTTGGACTCCGTTTGATATTCCTTTTCTGCGAAACACTGAAATAGGCAAAAAAACAGCATTTGGATTGGGCCTCCGGTTAATAGGTTAGTCCCAAAAATAGTATAGAAGTGTATAATAAATCCCATTAAACATCCAAAATAGATAATATGATAGCATGGAACAATCAAAAATTATAGATACATTGGAGACGTATCAGAGGCCATGGGTTCTATGGTGTGGATACAGTGTACTAACCTCTGCAGCGTGTATAATCTATCGATAGCCGCGCCCGCGGATATGGGCCCAGTTCGTATTCGGTCACACTATGGGTCAATAGTAACAATAACCTGACTTATAAACAACTCCGGTTCGATGAGGACAGAAGTTGGTTGATCTTTATGTGGTCACGAGATGATCACGATGGTATTCTTGATAATGATAATGCGATCTTGTGATGATCATGATGGTATTCTTGATAATGATAATGTGATCTTGTGATGATCACGACAGTATTCTTGATGATGATGACGTGATCTCTTGTGATGAACACGATGGTAAGTAATATGGATATTTATGGTGGTTATGAGATAACCGCCGAGCAGAGTAAGTTGGTCCATGAGACCTTAAACATCGACCCCTCCCTTGTATACTAGTACTAGTATCATCCTATTCATATCATGAACTTTTGGAATACCATGCTCATGTTGTTCTAGTAGTATCATGCTCACATGGATGATTAATCTGTACATGCCATGCTGTTGTTTGTCTTGATTGCTTTTGGTTGTTGTGAGCTTGTGAGTACATTCAAAGTACTCACCTGGTGTGTCATGTCGTGTTTGTTCGCTTGTCGAGGATCCTGAGTTTGCGTGCTAGGATATGTGTTCCAGCCAGTGTCCCTGTGGAGTGGAGCTCATCACCCGCGTCGTCGTTCCGCTGCTAGATGTTATTCGCTTCCACGAGTTATCCCGCTGCTAGCATAGAGCTGCCTGGGCAGGCGTAGTGTCGTGCCTATGTGATCATTTGTAATACTCGAACCCTTGTACCCATATCATTTGTAATAGATAGCTGATTTGTTCTATGCCTAGCAGTGCTGTATTCCAGAAGACTTGATCTCTGGGCTAGAATATGGGGTGTTCCGGTCTCCCTGAGCTGGGGAGCCACATACCCCGCACTAGAAAGCACCAGAACGGTGCCCTCCATGATGGAGGAGCCGGCCTAGTGGCCCTTCAAGGTAGCGTCGACCATTGTTGGGAGTGGGAGTTGTGGGCATTGGTGTGGGTGAGTGGATTGAAGGATTGGGTCTAGGCACTAGAGCTTAGGAGGTAGTAGGCATGGGAGCGTGAGTTATCAGCATTTCCCTTTTTACTTTTATAGGCCTGCAAAAGGCAAAGAGTCCCCTTACTGCATTAAAATTGCCACGTCCCAATACAGACACAATTACGCGCGTGGGATGAAAAAAAATCTTGATGATATCCCCTAAAATACAGACACGGTCTCTGTTTTGATAAGACGTGCAAATGAAAAAAAACTGCCTCGGGCTATGATTCGAGCAGAAGTTACTGACCCACTGTGGTATAAGTGGCAGTGCTGTGGAAAAAGTTGTCAGGCTGTAGGCACTATTGACACCTAGGTGGATGGCCTTCAAGGCTAAGTTATCTCATGTCTATGAATGTTAAAAAAACTTGGGTCAATTCATGGTCGGAGAGCTAATTCCTTTAAACAATAAGGCCCGATTGGGCTCTATTGGCAAAAAAGATCTTAAAGAGTCATCGAGAGGAGGAACTCGCCTGTCAAGCCAAAGACTCCAGAACTGAAGTCACGGGTCTGAAGAGAATTGTCATCCTTGGCATTGAAGACTAGTTTGGGGGCTACTGATGGTGTCCCCTGGACTAGAGGGTACTGACCAAGTCAGCCCGCAGTCCATGGGCCGAGCTCATGACCCATCCATTCTCCTAAGGAAGGATTTCGAAGGCCTCATACTTCGGCGTGATCAAGATGGAATTTACCGAAGACTTACGTGTACTCCAAGACATACATCAGCTCGGCGGCATACATAACCCTAGATTGGCAGCCGACCAATGTCTATATAAACTGGGAGGTCTAGTCCGTAGAGGGAATGGTCACAATTACAACCATCTAGCCCTAGGGTTAGAAGACAACTTATGATCTCGAGGTAGATCAAGCTTGTACTCGATACACAATCATCAATACAATCCAAGCATGACGTAGGGTATTACCTTGTTAAGAGGGTCCAGACATGGGTAAATACTGTCTCCCTTGTCCCTTGTTACCCATAGATCTGAGATCCACATCTTGGGACCCACTAACCCGAGGCCTGCCGGTTTTAGCATCGACACCGCCTAAAGTAGCCCGAGCATCGGTGCGGGGCTTCGGCGGAACCTCCCCGATTGGAGGCCACACGCTCAGATCCATAGGCATGGAAAGATCATCCTTATATCCCTTGACCTCACTCTCCGTGGCCACGGAAGGGAACCACTTTGCAGTGGACTTGGGTGTGGCGAGCCCTGGCTCCCCCCCCCCCTTGGAAGCGGCTCACTTCCGCTTTCCGCCAACAGAACCTAATGACGGTTCCTGACGAAGGACTCGCCTCCTCTTCTCGCTTATCGTCTTGGCCACCAACAGCAAAGGCATGGGGGGACGTTGAGGAAGGCTTGAGATGGACAGAGGGGGTGGAATGAGCTAGAATAGGGTAGGGTTTGAAACCCTCTGTTGCCCTCTTTTTATAAGCAACCAAACCCAAAGCGTCTTCTGACCAGGGCAAAAAGGTCATTCCTTTTCCTGTTCTGGAGAAATTCTTTTTTGCAGAGAGCAAGGGTGACAATCACGGCTACATCATCTCCCTAAGATCCACAAAAACTTAAAGGAGGACCCCATCAATCCACGCTGAGAAGGGAACTAGGCCGATTGGAGGCTCTGGTGAGGCAACATCCGATCTCTAGGCTGGATTGACTAAAGATCACCCCGGGCTCCAGGAAGGCAAGAAGACATGGGAGCCGTCGGAGGTCTCGCAACCTTCAGTGTGACCTTCCCATGCTCGGGGGCTACTGACGGGGTCATGTACTGGGAGTGGCTAACACCCAGGAGCCCGGCCACATCGATCACAAGGGGCCCGCCAGGCCCAAGATGCAACACAAACCCTGGGAGGCAAGATGAACTTCTTGACACCCAAGACTAGAGGGCGAAAACACCCGAGATTGCATCTTCCATGTAAAACCTAGACCTCTCATGTCTATATAAAGGAAGGTCTAGGGTACTCATTCATCATCTATCCTCAGATAGGAGAACTGCCGGTAGCAATCTCATACACCCTTGTATCCCCTCGCACGAGGTATCCCTCCAGTATGAATCATCAAAACTAGCAAGATGTAGGGTACTACTCTCCGGAGGCCCGAACCTGGATAAACCCCTTGTGTAACTCCAATCCATGACTTCCAATTGCGCTTGGACCTCTACTGAGGGATCAGACGGGAATTTACTCCGTCACTTATCATAAATTTACTTCATTTGCAACCTATTGTCGATCTATAAAATCTAGGGAAGCGTTGATCCTAGTGTGAGCACTTTGCGTTCCAAAAGCAAATTCCAAATAGTGCTTACATATAGGGGGAACCCGTCTATATTTTTTAGACCATGTGTGAAAATCCTTATATTGTCATCAATCGCCAAAAAGGGGGGATGTAAGGGCATTTCCCGCCTTAAATGTTTTGGTGTTGGTGAGAATACAATTTGCGGACTAACCATGTGCCTAAACTACACAGTTTTACTTCATGTGGCCCAAGAGGGTAAGGCAACCCCTCCGGACGGAAAAGATCAAAGACAGAATTTCTGACGCTTCTATTTCTTTGGTCATAGGAAATCCGTACTATTAAGAGGGACTACGCACCAGAAGGTACTCGGTGCATCAAAGAACGTACACACTCGTAGTGCACTCACATATATCCTTCCGTTCGACGAGAGAGTACCTGACGTGGCTTGAGACTGTGTTGGTATTTCCCCAAAGAGGAAGGGATGATGCAGCACAGCTACGGTAAGTATTTCCCTCAGTTATGAAACCAAGGTATCAATCCAGTAGGAGAACGAAGCAACACTATGTAAACGGTACCTGCACACAAAGAACTAATACTTTCAACCCGATGCATAAGAGAGGTTGTCAATCTCTCTACTCTAAAAAGATAGATTGGTTTGTATGAGATTGGATAAATAGATCACACAAGAACACAAAATAAAAGATGCAAATAAAAAGTGCAGTAAGGTATTTGTGGGTTTTTAGAATAATAGATCTGGAAAAAATGTGGCAAAATATAGATCTGAAAGCAATATGATAAAAGATAGACCCGGGGGTCATAGATTTCACTAGTGGCTTCTCTCAAGAAAATAGCACACGGAGGGAAAACAAATTACTGTTGGGCAATTGATAGAAAAACAAAATATTATGATGATACCCCAGGCAATGATCAATATATATGCATCACGTCCAAAATTAGTAGACCGGAATGATTCTGCATCTACTACTATTACTCCACACATCGACCTCTATCCAGCATGCATCTAGTGTATTAAGTTCATGGGGAAACAAAGTAACGCAATAAGAACGATGACATGATATAGAGAAGATCTATTCATATGTAGGAATAGACCCCACCTTGTTATCCTTAATATCAATGATACATACGTGCCTCACTACGCCTTCTGTCATTGGGTGAGGACACCGTAGGATCGAACCAATCACATAACACCTATTCCCATGGCAAGAAAAATTGATCTAGTTGGCCTAACTAAACAAAATATTCGAAGAAGAAATACAAGGCTATATATAATCATGCATATAAGAGATCAAAAAAGAATCAAATAATATTCATGGAGATAGATCTGATCATAAACTCGAACTTCATCGGATCCCAACAAACACTCTGCAAAAAGTCATTACATCAGATAGATCTCCAAGAGACCATTATATTGAGAATCAAAAAGAGAGAAGAAGCCATATAGCTACTGCCTATGAACCCGTAAGTGTATGGTGGACTACTCACGCATCATGGGAGAGGCACCAATGAGGAAGATGAACCCCTCTGTGATGGTGTTAGATTGGATCTCCTGGTTCTAGAACTTGCGGCGGCTGGAATTGTGTTTCGACTGCTTCCCTAGGGTTTCTGGAATATCTGAGTATTTATAGAGCGTAGAGGTGGTGGATAGGACCTTCGTGGGCCCCACGATACATCAAGTCATGCCAGGGGCCCTTATGTATTGTGGGCCCCATGATACATCAGGCCACGCCAAGGGCCCTGATATACCATGGGCCCCGCGGGCCTCCCCCCAGGTGCTTCCTTGGCTCCCAAGTTGTCTTCGGGTCCAAAAAAATCTCCAAAAAAATTCGTTGCGTTTGCACTATGTTTGGTACTGATATTCTGCGAAGTAAAAAAAGCAAAAAATAGAAACTGGCACTGGGCACTATGTCAATAGGTTAGTCCCAAAAAAGTGAAATAAAGTTGCTATAAAATGATTGTAAAACATCCAAGAATGATAATATAACGTCATTGAACAACCAAAAATAATAGATATGTTGGAGACGTATCAACATCCCCAAGCTTAATTCCTGCTCGTCCTTGAGTAGGTAAATAATAAAAAACAGAATTTTTGATGTGGAATGCTGCCTAACATGTTCATCACATGTTCTTTTATTTTGTAGCATGGGCATTTGGACTTTTAGATGGTTCAAAGCAATAGTCCCGTTTTGACATGAAGACTTCAATACTCAAGCATATCAACAAGAAACCATGTCTTTCAAAATATCAACACTAAAGAAAGTTATCCCTAGCCCATCATGCTCAATCATTGATCCATTCATGAAACACACTGGAATATTAGCTACATTCAATGCTCAAGTATGATCATAGTGCTCCCTAGTTGGTGCTTTATAAGAGAATATGGAGACTCAAAAAAATAAAAATTGCGTAAAGTAAATAAATAGGCCCTTCGCAAAGGGAAGTAGAGATTTGTAGAGGTGCCTGAGCTCGAAGCTTAAATTGAGAGACAAAAATATTTTTGGGAGGCATGCTTTTCTCATCAACAAAACGATCGAGTAGTTCCCAATACTTTCCATGCTAGATACATCATAGGCGGTTCCCAAACATAAAATAAAGTTTATTCTTTTTCCACCATACTTTCACACTCCACGGCTAGCCGTATCCACAGGTACCATCCATACCAACACTTTCCAAGAAATTTATTATGTGACAACATAAAGTAAATTTATTTTTAATTTTGGGACTGGGCATCCCTATTACCGTTCTACTCTCGTGCTATGACAAGTGAATAAACACTCATCTTGAGAATAACACATCTAGCATGGAAAAATATTGGCCACCCCCTACTGCTTCATGAGCACTACGGGCACACAAAAAGGAAATTTATTTGAAAAATTAGAGTTGGCGCATATAAATTTACTTAGAACGGCACGGAAATACAGCATATAGGTAGGGATGGTGGACTCATATGGCAAAACTAGGTTTGAGGATTTTGGATGCACAAGTAGTATTTCTACTTAGTACAAGTGGAGGCTAGCAAATAGATTGAGAAGCAACCAACCAAGAAACGGAAATTCTCATAAATGAGCATTAAGCATAACTAACACCGAACAATGCTCTACAAGTAGGATGTAATTCCATTGCAGAACTATTGACTTTCGTGCTTGCATAGCCAATCACAAACCTTAACACCAATATTCTTACTAAAGCATAATTACTCACCAACATGACTCACATATTACTATCATCATGTCTTAAATCTATTACAAGGAATCAAGTTTATTTTGTCCAATAATCTTCATGAAAGTTTTTATTATATCCCTCTTGAATATATATCAGTTTGGGACTAGTTTCATATATTGCCATTACTTTTGACAAGCTTAAATAAATTTAAGTGAAGAATGTGACCATCAAAAATCATCTCTCAAAATAACATAATTGAAGCATGAGAGAGTTTCTTCAAAAATTTACTAACTCTCAAATAAATCTAAGTTAAGCATGAGAGTATTTATTCAAAAACAATAAACCATGCTCAAAAAGATATAAGTGAAGCACTAGAGCGATTCCATAGTTCAAATATTTTAAGTGAAGCATATAGAGCAATTCTAACAAATCATAGCATAATTTTGGCTCTGTCAATTAGGTGTGTCCAGCAAGGATACTTGGGACAAAATAAAAAGCAAAACAAGCAAAGACTCATATAATACAAGATGCTCCAAGCAAAACTCATGATATTTGACGAATAAAAATATAGCTCCAAGTAAAATTACCGATGATTGTTAGAAGACGGGATGCCTTCCGGGGCATCCCCAAGCTTGGCTTGTGTTGCCATGGACATCCAAAAGCTTAGGCTCTTCTCACTCATTATTCCTTCATCCATCATGACCTCACCCAAAACTTGAAAACTTCAATCACACAAAACTTAACAAAACCTTCATGAGATCCGTTAGTATAATAAAGCAAATCACCATTTCATGAGATCCTATGGATTGTATCGGGGGGTATAAGCCATGGTAAAGTTGGAATACATTAGGTATAACGCAATAATAAAATATGAATGGACTTTGACCATACTTTTGTAACTCTAAAAATTCTAAAAAATTAGGACAATGTAGGAAATTTGTATATCAATCTTGTGTAAACAATTCAGAAACTTTCATCACTTATGTGATTTTTCAAAATTCTGCTACTGGACGCATACGTTTCTGTTTTTCAACAAGATCAAATCAACTATCACCCAACATGATACCAAAGTCATTACTTCGTACAAACAGTAATTAAAACATAAAAACACTATCATAATAGTAGAAAAATTGTGTGAACACTCAAGAACAGAAAGAAAAAGGTAAAAATAAATTTTATTCATTGGGTTGCCTCCCAACAAGGGCTATCATTTTATGCCCCTAGCTAGGCATAACGCATAGATTCAAGTATTCTCATCTTTAGTTTTCAACTCCTCAATCACACAACTAGAATTCTTCAAGGATTTGGCATGCATACTTTCAATGATAACACTTTTAGGGACAAGATTGAAGAATTCATTCTTGCAAGAAGGGCCTTTTACCACTTCAACAGAATTTGGATGAATACTGATCATTTTAAGATCTTCTTTGTTGCTATTAAAAGTGGCACCCTTGTTCTTAGTGACTTGAGTAGATTTGCAAATTTTTACGGTTGTTTTTTAATAGTTTTAACAGAAGAAAAGGTCAAGCTTAAGTTACTAAAATTTCTTCCAACTTATCAATCCAAGAAGGACTTTCTTATATTCTTTCGTTAACTATGGTTTCCTTTTCCGTTAGCAATTTAAAAACATCTCCCACTTTTGACCCAATTTCATTAGCAAGATTATGCATTCTTTTATCTAAGTTTGCAATATTTTCCTCGGTGAGCATTTTCTTTTCAATAGCATCTAGCCTTTGCATAACATGCTCATGAATTAAAAGAATTTCATTGATAGTGATAGGTGGTATACCCACTAAATCTCCCTAGCATTAAAAGCATCCAAAGTAGGGCACATCAAGAAATTCCCATCGGTAATCGTATCAAGGATGAATATATACCAAGTGGTTATGCCCACATAAAAACTGCGAAGAAGAACAATGGTAGATTTCTTACGGATAGATCTATTATGAGCATTGCAAATATTATACCAAGCATCTTTTAGGTTCTTCCCTCCCCTTTGCTTAAAATTGAGAACTTTGTTCTCGGGGTACAAGCAATAGAGGAAGAACTAGCCATAGTAACAAGGTAGGCAAACAAGAGATCTGACGAGAAAAAGGCAAACAAAAAAGAAGGCAAATCAAAAGCCAAATAATTGTGAAGTGGGGGAGATGAAAACGATAGGCAAATGGCAAATAATGTAAATTCCAAGGAGATGAGATTTGTGATTAGGAACCTGATAGATGTCTCCCCGGCAACGGCGCCAGAAATTCCTTTGACGTGGCTTGAGACTGTGTCGGTATTTCCCCAAAGAGGAAGGGATGGTGCAGCAAAGCTATGGTAAGTATTTCCCTCAGTTATGAAACCAAGGTATCAATCTAGTAGGAGAACCAAGCAACATTGTGTAAACGGTACCTGCACACAAAAAACAAATACTTGCAACCCGACGTGTAAGAGAGGTTGTCAATCTCTCTACGCTAAAAAGCTAGATTGGTTTGTATGAGATTGGATAAATAGATCGCACAAGAACACAAAATGAAAGATGCAAATAAAAAGTGCAGAAAGGTATTTTTGGGTTTTTAGAATAATAGATCTGAAAACAAATGCGGCAAAAGACTGACGGGAAAGCAATATGATAAAAGATAGACCCCAGAGTTGTAGATTTCACTAGTGGCTTCTCTCAAGAAAATAGCACACGGTGGGTAAACAAATTACTATTTGGCAATTGATAGAAGAACAAATAATTATGACAACATCCAAGGCAATGATCAATATATAGGCATCACGTCCAAGATTAGTAGACCGAAACGATTCTTCATCTACTACTATTACTCCACACATCGACCGCTATGCAGCATGCATCTAGTGTATTAAGTTCATGGGGAAAGGGAGTAATGCAATAAGAACAATGACATGATGTAGACAAGATCTATTCATGTAGGAATAGACCCCATCTTGTTATCCTTAATAGCAACGATACATACGTGCCTCGCTACCCCTTCTGTCACTGGATGAGGACACCGTAAGATCAAACCCATCACAAAGCACCTCTTCCCATGGCAAGAAAAATCAATCTAGTTGGCCTAACTAAACCAAAGAATCGAAGAAGAAATACGAGGCTATAAATAATCATGCATATAAGAGATCGAAGAAGACTCAAATAAAATTCATGGATATAGATCTGATCATAAACTCGACCTTTATCGGATCCCAACAAACACACCGCAAAAAGTCAATACATCAAATAGATCTCCAAGAGACCATTGTATTGAGAATCAAAAAGAGAGAAGAAGCCATCTAGCTACTGCCTACGACCCCGTAGGTCTATGGTGGACTACTCACGCATCATCAGAGAGGCACCAATGAGGATGATGAACCCCTCTATGATGGTGTTAGATTGGATCTCATGGTTCTGGAACTTGGGGCGGCTCGAATTGTGTTTCGACTGATTCCCTAGGGTTTCTAGAATATCTTAGTATTTATAGAGCGAAGAGGCGGTGGAGAGGACCTCCATGGGCCCCATGATACATCAGGGCACGCCAGGGGCCTCTGGTGCGCCCTGGTGTATCATGTGCCCCACGGGCCTTCCCCTAGGTGCCTCCTTGGCTACCAATTTTTCTTCTGGTCCAAACAAAATCTCCGAAAAGTTTCGATGCGTTTGGACTTCGTTTGGTATTGATATTCTGCGAAGTAAAAAACAACAACTGGCACTAGGCACTATGTCAATAGGTTAGTCACAAAAAATGATATGAAGTTGCTATAAAATGATTGTAAAACAACCTAGAATGATAATATAATAGCATGGAACAATAAAAATTATAGATGCGTTGGAGATGTACAGTACCTCAAGTTTTACCTAAAGCTATTTTTACCACACCAGCGGATGTACCGCTGGTGGAAGCGGTTCTACCAACCTGGCCCGTGCTTCCGAAACAACCACCGCCCGAGGGGTTATTCCCTCGAGTTAGTAGTGCTTCGTGATGTTGTTGAGCGGTTGTACTGTTGTTCCCATAGTGGTTGTACCGCCAGGAACTAGGCATCTCCAAGAAAACTACGAGGTGGTTGTACTGGGTCAGTTATCGCCCCAACTACAAGAACAGGGTGACTCCCTTCTGGTATGATGGCAGTAGTGGGTGGTTGTCGCCCGGTTGTCCCGGCTGCTCTCGGAGCAGCGGTACAACCGCTTGTCCGGGTGCGGTTGTACCGCTTGGGACTTAGCGACAACCGGAGCATCGGACCTGCAATAGTATCGGTCCTAGTACCGACCCTTGTACCTCACACGGATGGCTTCATTATGGTACGAGGATGGTGCTAGGTTGTACATGCTCGGTTGTTCTTGCTAAGCCTTTCTCAGCGGTACAACCGGCTGTACTAGCGGTTGTACCGCCTAGTGCTCTGCAGTGGGGAAACCCGCAAAAGGCGGTTGTACCGGTGCTTGCACCAGTTGTACCGGTACTATGTAAAATTGGATGTAACGGTTGGATTTGAGGAACACTATAAAAGGAGGTGGTTCTTCCACCTCGCACTATACCATTGTGGTGAAGCTTTGTGATGGTGTTGGGAGCCTTCAATTAAGTTGTGGAGAGAGCCCGAGCTTGTTTGTAAAGGTTCGGTCACCACCTTCAAGGGCATCACTAGTGGAATCTTGACATCTTGCATTGTGCGAGGGTGTGAGAGAAATATGGTTGCCTTAATGGCTTCTTGGGGAGCATTATGTCTTCACATCGCTCCAAGGAAGACGCATGGGAGGGAACTTCGGTAACACATCCTTGTCTTCATCGACTCCAGTTGAGGTTACTTCTAACCTTCACTTTGTGCAGGCTTATATTGTGTTTTTCCCCGCAAAAAAGAGCATATATTGTGTTTGTATCTTGTGCTTGCTTGCTTGTGTTGTTGTTGAGCTCATCATATAGGTTGACCACCTAGACACCATATCTGGACAATCTATTTTGTTGTTAAACCTAATTGTCAAAAGAAGCTAAAAATTGTTAGTCGACTATTCAACCCCCCTCCCCCCTAGTCGACCATATCAATCCTTTCACTCCTATGCCGGATTACGACTGCCCATTTGCGGTGTCGTGGAAGAGATTAGCGGCTGGCCCTGTGGAGGGCAAACAGTCGAGCCACGGCCATGGCGGCGGCGGAAAGAATGGTCGGCGCAGATCGCCTAGACCCTAGCATGAGGAGGGTGTGATGCGACGTTGCCTGCATGGCCTTGGCGACGAGGGCCTCGTTGTCCTCAATGGCAGCCTTGTGTTGCGCGACGCAATGACGAGGACGGTCTGGGCGGCGGCTTTCCTCTTCGCAACAGCGACCCTCCGGCCTCTCCTCTTGGTTGTTTCTTGGACGAGCTCCGTCGGCGAGAGCGCCTTCTTCAGTTTCTTCTTCTTCAGGGCCGCGGGACGGGCAGAGGTGAACACCGGGATGGCGGGGGGGAGGGGGGTTGCTGCGGGGCGGTGGCCATGGTGGGAGCGGGAGGGCAGGAGTGTTTGTTCTGGAGAGAAGGTGGAAAATGAGAATGTTGTGTCCCCGACGGACGGGTCAGGGGAGGGCAAGGGCGCGCGCCCTGTTGGTTTCAACGCAAACGCGGATTAAAATTGGGCTGAAAATGGATCGCGGAGGGCGTTCGTTTGCAGCGTGTTGGGCCGCGTTTTTTTGTCCGTTTCTACCTAAACGAACAGGGACGGACAGAATGCAGTCGCGTGTTGCAGTTGGCCCAGAGCACGCTGCACGCCTGCACCGCACATCGTAGTATTGGACAGTCACCTCACCATCTTCGGGATGCTCAACTGTACACAGGGTGCTTTCATGACGTACTATCAGCACCCTACCACGAAGCATCAGCCATGAAAGCATGTCCACCACCGCAAACATGGCCGAGATCGGCGCACGATTTGCAAACAGGAGGAAAGGTGATAGTTATACCATCCACCAATAAAAACAAATGAGTAATCAAGTGTTGCTGGCCTTGGGTTCTCCGCCCCAGTTCGTACGCGCTGCATTTTTCGTATGGGGCCGTACGTCGTACGTGCTCTACCTTTCAGAAAGGATCCCTATCAACAATTCAAAGAAAGAAAGGATCCCTATCAGCGAATTATTGGTGCATCTATGAAGGCGGGTTGAAATAGGATGCAACCAAACCATTTCGTTCCAGTTACGGTCGACTAGGGACCCTTCTGAATAGGACCGATTAAGGTTAGGCGCACTACGCGATAAACAAATTTGGTGATCAGTCACAAGTTTCAAACAGTGAAAATTGGTGATCAGTCACCACTGATGTGCTAGGAGAAAATCGTCGGTAGTACTGCTCACCGGCCGGCTGATGACCCATTGACCCGTGAGCAGTGGCGCAACAAGTGACGCGTGGTAGATGCATCCGTGTCGACGTCGGTGGTGAACGATCACAACAGTGGTGACCGATGACCACTGACTGACGTGTCAGGCGTAAGTGGTGCAAAAAAGTAGTTTGCAGAGTCAAGCCAAAGGGTACAGAGCTCAGCGCCATAGTTATGACATTGACTCATTATCCTCCATGACGTTAACCCTACAAATCATATTTTGCTTATGAAAATATTAAGACTTTTTCAGCACCAAGGCACGTGTCATTGGATATACACGAGAGTAATAAGAAGATTCAACACCTCGAAAGATTTGGGTATACTTTTTAATTTCTACTCCCTACATTCCTAAATATATGACTTTTTGTAGTTTAACCTAAATATTTTTTTTTCTCTAATATTGGTCAAACGTTCAATCCCTTGACTTACACAAAATTGATGCATCTTATATTCCAAAACGGAGGGACTATCATGGGCGGAGCTACAAGGCGACATGGGTGTACATAGGTACACCCATTAATTTCTTATAAGAAAGGGTATACTAGGTCGATAAAACATATATACATGAGAGAATAGCTAGGAAATTCATGAAATTACTACGAAGGCGTCTGTGGCGACTTTGTCAATCTTAAGATGATGTGCCGGCTCAATCTCTCGGAGATGCTCGTGGAGATAGTGTGTGCGTTCATAAGAATGAGTGTATGTTCGTGTTTGTGTGCGACTTCAATTGTACCATGTTAAAAAAAGGACCAAGTACTTGCAAAAAAAAAAACGAAAGACACCCAGGGCATGGAGGCCCGGGGAGGCGTGGAGGATGTGTTTCCCAGAGGTCGCGCAGTGGTGCGGGGATGTACTGCGGACGTCGGGGCGGCGGCCCGGACCTCTTCTTCGGCGAAGGCGATCGGTGTGGCTGCGTGGGCGATACCATGGCTGGAGCTCGGGGGTGTTGGTGCTCTGTGGCAGTGCATCAGCCCTTGGTCGTGCCAGGGAGGCTTGGTGTTGGCCGATGGGTTGGCTGTTGCTTTTGCAGGGGATAGATGCAGGATCTGGCCTGACGTGGCCGCCTCTGGCTCCTGCGATGGTGATCGGGTAGCCCACTTGGCGGCCCCGCGTGGTGCAGGTGGTGATGGGGTAGCCCACTTGGCGGCTCTGCGTGGTGCAGGTGGCGACGGCGAGGCTGTTCTCATCGGCAACTTCAGGCTCTAGTGGTGGGTGGTGATTCAGGAGGACGGTGGCTCCCATATGGCGATTCGATGGGATAGATTTCGCTGGCTGCTCGGGGCGTAAGCCTTGCCTTGGCCTTGTCTGGAGCCAACAACGACGACGCTTGTGGGCGCCGCACACTTTCTTGGAGGTGTCATCGTTTGAGGCTCTACGGCCTCTTCTCTCGCACTCTGGGGGAAACCCCTTTTCCAGGTTCCTGGAGTGGACGATGGCAGCGGTTCGGTGTGCGTTCCTTCTTGGAGGCATCGTTCTGGAGAGGTCTTGGCCAGGACGAGCCATCGACTCGGGTGGTGCGCGGCCTTGGGGCCGGCGTGGAAGTCGGAGCGGCGGCTCCGGATATTGTCATCATGGAGGGGTGCTGGCATTGGTCACGTGGGTGGCAGTGTCGTTGCCGAGCCTGGTGCACGGCCTCTGGGTCGGTGTGGAGGTGAGAGCAGTGGCTCCGGATATGGTTGTTGGGTGTCGGCTCTGGTTTCTAGGGTGACGAAGTTGGTGGCTCGCGTGATGCGCGCCCTCAGGGTTGGTGTGTGTGGTTTCTATTTGTACATCGGAGTGGCGGTTCTGAAGATAGTTGCAGGGTATCGGCTTTGGTTGTTTGGGCGACAGAGCAGGCGGCTCACCTGGGGCGTGGCCTTGGGGTCGGTGTGGATGCCGGAGTAGCGGCTTCGGTTTTGGTTGTAGGGTGTCGACTACGGTTTACTCGGGTGACGGAGCCGGCGGCTTGCCAAATGCGCGGCCCCGGGATCGACGTGTGTTGATGGTGCCCTGTTAGGGGTGTGCTGTATCGGATTTTATCCTAGTTTCCGTTAATTAACCAGGCAACTCTCCTCTGCTTTTCTTAATGAATCGGATTCTAAGGGGCCGCGTTTCAGAAAAAAGGAAAAAAATCCAGTATATATTGCATTATTTGAAAGACCCAGTAATAGATACTTCTTTCGTAAGTGTATATTTAGCTTTTGTCTTAAGTTAATGTTTTAAAATTTTAACCAATTTTATGAAAAAAAAAAGTAATAGCATATATGAGTCAAATGGTATATTATGCAACTACATTTTAAAATGAATCTAGTGATATCTTTCCTATAAAGTTGGTCAAAAATTTGAGTTGACAAAAGCTAAATGTACATTTATTTGCGGATGCGGATGGAGGGAGTAGATAGACAAGGAACTTGGAACAAAGAAAGTTCGCACGTTAATGGCCACGAACAACACTTTCCAAGTGCGCGAGGAACTCGGCAAAAGCAACGTCGGATGCTCCACCTTGCTGTGCCGCCCGTGCGGCCCTCTCCTTGGCTTCCATGGCTCGCTCCCGTAGCGCCTGTCCGCCCGGCGACTCCATCACCAACCTAACCTTGGACTCCACCTCCGCGGCCGGGACCAGCTCGCCGTCGTACCCTGCCATCTCCACGCCGGCCATCAGCTCCTCCACGATGAACACCTTGTTCAGCCTCTGCTCTGCGTAGAGCGGCCAGCAGATGAGGGGCAGCCCAGCAACGATCCCCTCCAGGGCCGAGTTCCACCCGCAGTGCGTCAAGAATGCGCCTGTCGCCCGGTGCTGCAGCACCTCCGGCTGTGGCGCCCACGACTTGACCACGAACCCTCTGCCGTCGGTCTTCTCCAGGAATCCCTCCGGCAGGAGGTCCTGTAGTTGATCTTCAGATGAGCTGGACACCACCCACAGGAATCTCTTCCCGGACCTCTCCAGCCCCATGGCGATCTCCTCAAGCTGCTTCTTGGGGAAGCAGCCCCTGCTCCCAAAGCAGAGAAACACCACGCTCTTCTCCGGCTGCCCGTCCAGCCATGCAAGGCACTCGTGCTCCCTGTCCCCTCCTCCGCAGCCGGCAACCATTGGGCCGACGGGGTACACCGGCGGCATGGCAGCGGGGATGCACGAGCCGTCCTTGAGCGTGCGCAGCGCCCTCGCCTCTAGCCACTCGAACGTGTTGACGAGGACGCCGCTGAACTCCAGCGTCCGCGCGGACAAGTGCAGGAACTCCTTGAACGGCTCGTGGTTGGGGTCGAAAGTACCGTCGGGGAGGTCCGTGAGTTTGATCGGGCGATTGCCCGGGAATGAGAGCACCGGGCCGCCGACATCTCCGGTGGCGTCGATCCTGGCCTGCACGTGCGGGAGGTTGAGGTTGACGGCGAGGCAGCTCGCGCTGCAGGTGTAGAGCAGGTATGCCGGCACGCCGAGCTCCGTGGCGACGTCGAGGGCGTCGACGCAAAATATGTCGACGACGAGAGCGCGCACGGAGGGGAGGACCGACCGGAGGTAGTCACGGAGTGGTGCGTTCGTGCGGCGTAGCAGATCGAACATCTGCACCACAGGATCGTTCGAAGACGGGGGCTCGGGTGTTGGCAATGGCAGCACGTGAATGTTGATGGACGGGCTCGCCACCGCAGCAGCGGACTTGGCTGGTGACTCCGCGATGACGACGGTGGCAGTGAGGCCGTGCCGCTGGAAGAGCATGGCCAGCTCCACCATCGGCGCCAGGTGCCCCGCACCAAGTCCGGCGTACAGAACCACGGTTTCTCTCATGCCGCCTGGCCTAGCAAAGCTATGGTCTTGGCTCACACGCTATATATATATATATATATATATATATATATATATATATATATATATATATATATATATATATATATATATATATATATATATATATATATATATATATAGGTCGTATCATGTGCATCCGGGGTGGGTCGTGCATCCCTGTATCCCGTGGCTACTGGCCAGCCGATAAAGATCGTACGCATGGGATCAAAAGCAACACGGATTTACAAAAAGACGCCCGCAGCCGCTGTTGCTAATTTGCTAATGACCCTCTTAACCAAGCAGACCTTTGTCAAAATATCAGTTTCTCAATCTGGATCCTCTCCGATCGCTCCATGGCGGCGGCCATGACGAATCCTTCGACGGCGGCCGCGCTCAGCTAGCCGACCTCCGCGTTCTCCTGCCTCAAACGGCTCCACGGCCCGGTGATCTTTTCAACGGTGGCCGCGCTTGACCAGCCTCCGTGGTCGACCGCCTCAAACGGCTCCATGGCTCTTTTCGACGGCTGCGGCGAGATGGACATCCACCACGTTTGTCCTACCTCCGCGCCTGCCTACCTTCTTGCCGGTCCCCGACGCCGAGTCCGCCGCCGGCCGCAACCTGCACACCATCTACTGCTCCCTCGCATCCACGGTTGCTCCTTGGCCTGATGACGTCCGCCTGCTACAAAAGACTGTCGTGGGCAGCGAGCACAACCCAGAAACCCCTGCAGATTGTAGCTTGTGACCTTATCCATTGCAATTGTTCTTTATTCAGTGTGTGTGTTGTTTCAGAGTATAGACTGTAAACTGTACTTGCACATCGTTGGTGAGTATTGATCAGAACTCAGAATGTGAATGTATCTTAGTACTTACAGATTGTAAGCTTGTGAGTTCAGACAAGTGAATGTGTAGCTTGTTGTAAATGAAAAATTCAGAAATAAAGAAAATTATTATTGCCTAGTTCCTGGTAGTTTGAGGTGTTGTGTTGTACATGATGTAATACAGCTTAACCAGTGCATAATATCAGCTGTTGCTTCTGCATTCTTTGTGAGTTGTGACTCTGCATTCCTACTTTTCATTCACATATTTACAAACAAGAACATGTTGTTGTTGCCGCGAGCTTCCAAACCTGGAATCTTAGAAACAAGAAGTGAATGTAAAGGTGTTGGTGACTGCAAAATTCTGAACAGAATCATTGTTTAATTTCTTTTGGTGAATGCTATTGTCGAGGTTGATGTGGGTTTGGAAACTGAGTTGTTCCATGCGTGACAAAGTTTCTTGTGCTTGTATTACTCCTGTGTGATAGTTGTTTATCATTTATATGAGAAAAACAGAGCATGCTTCAGGTTTATGTGAACATAATGTAACATGGTGCTATTGCTGCTTGCTACACTCCATTCAATACACACAAGTCAGGGAAAATAAGAGGAAGACAGTTCGACAAAACACAAAATTCCACCTATTACAATCTCGGACTCTTTGCTTTTAACTTTTTGCTAGGACAATTGCGACTATCATGAAATACTATTTGTTTGCACTTCTTGTGCATGCGTGCCACCTTTACCTTGGCTTCCTTCTTCTTTTTCTGTTCCTCCCCATTTGTTTCCTTTCCTGTCTTTATTTTTTTCAATCTCTCCACTGTACGAACATCAATTGGTGGGTGTCTGTCAATTTCTGTTGGAATGTTGCACAATAAAAGCCTCGTACTATGCTTGTCTAGTGTGCTTCACAAATGAAGTCGGAACCATTTCATCCAAAGGCGCATCTAGGCGTAAAAGATGGGCACTGGAAAATAAATAATGAATCATAATAATCATCAGCAGGCATAACTCTCTGAACTGAAAAGCAACATGGTTAAAAAAATCTATTAAACTAATGAAGATAGAAATATTGGCTTTCATTTTTGGTGTAGCAAATTCTCCCTCATTCATTTGAGTTAGCAAGCTTTTGCCAGATACTCTAGCTGCACATTCATCTACATGATTAGTCGTCGATACAACAAGTACGCATGTACAACATACACAAATATTAGTTTTTTGATGTGTTACCTGAAGCTCCATGCACAGTACTGCAGTTCAGTTCGTATTCTGCAACAGTAGCATTTTTAGGCAAGTCAGATGTGCGTCCTGATGGCTAGATGGGGAGGCATACTCTGGGTCACCAGTTGAATTATGGAGAAACAGGGCCACGCAAGATCCATCCATCACTGTTGATGCATGTTCAACATCCATAACAACAGATTCTAAAAAAACACCCATAATAACAGGAGCCGTCGTGATGATCGGCTGCAGCGTATCACGCGTCGAGGATGTGTCCACCATGCTCAGGGGAGTTCAGGGATACATTCTGTTGGGGCGGTCCGTTGTGGAGATCATCTCGGCAGATGAATTCCGTCGTGGCAAGTGTCCTTGTAGATGCATGCCATCGCGGGCGTGGTTGTCGTTGCGATGCATGTTGCGGTCTTGATTAGGGCTTGAAGGAGACGGGGAGAAGGGGATTAGGAGAGCTGACTCCCCCAAGGGGTTATTAGCAAATTAGCACACATAACCTAGAGCTGGTGCGGGCGTGTTTTTGCAGTTTTCTATTGCTTTTGATCCGGTGCGTGAGATGGTGATCGGCCGGCTGAGGAGGCGATGGATACAGGGATGCACGACCCACCCCGGATGCACTTGATACGCCGCCATTATTCAACCCCAATGCGTCAAGTGCATGTAGAAATTAAGGAAACTATGTGTAGAATGCTATTGGTCTTGATTACTTTGTGATGAGAGAAAAACATTTTTTCTACTTTAAATTGCAATGGAAAGATAAAAGTAGACTTTTTTATGGACAAATATTAAAGTCAAACGTACACTCTTCAACGGGCGGAGGTAGGGATGGCAATGGATACCAATTACCCGCGTACCCGGTAGGTAAGAACCCTATTAGGGCAAAGGTATGGGTTACACTAAACCATAAATAGAAAATTTTAAAACCCATCGGGTATTGTGGGTAGGGGTATGGTTCCCATGTAACCGCATGTAATCTGATAAATAGGCATTAAATATTATTTACCACATATTAAACAAATTATATTATGTACATAAATTCCACAGCTCGCGTCGTCCCCGCTAGGGTGACTCGGGCGGCTCCCTACCCAGCCGCCCAGGGCGCATACTCCTTCCTTCCCACCCTCCGCCACCGCCGGGGGACGCCGCCGGTCCAAGCCTCGGGGCCGACGGTGGTGGCGGAGAACATCACCTCTCTCACGTGGATCTGGGGTTGTGCGGGGCCCCGAATCATGTGGAGGCGCGTCAGATCCAATCGGCAACGACAATGGCTATGGCGCGGTGGCGTCGGAGGCGGCACGGACAGCGGGCGCAGTGGCCAGCCCTGTTTGGGCGACGGCGGCGGCGTGGAGGGCCTAGTGGTCGCATCGGTGGCACCTTCGGTCAGATCTGTTCTGACTGGTGCAGTCGGCGGTGGTGGTCATCTCTTCCGTCAGAGGTGATCGGCCTGCGGCTGGGTGTTCGGATCTTGAGATCCGTCATCTAGTACCGGCTACGAGTCGGGGAGACATAGTTACCGGTGAAAACCGAGCCGTTGGCGGGCGATGGTGGCGTTTTGCGTCGTTACCTTGATGAAGGCATCGTCATGTAACTGTTGTCGACCTACTCGTGCTGCTTCGGGGGAAACCCTAGGATCTGGTCTTTCAGATTGGACGATGGCGGTACTACGGTGTCGTTTCTCTCTTGGGAGCATCGTTTGTGGAGCAGCGCTGGAAGACAGAGGCAGGAGGTGGAGCGGCTTCGTCTTGCACGGAACTTCGGTGGAGCTGTCAGCTGAGTCATGCCTGGTTGGTAGGTGCTACACACGACAGATCTTCCAGAGTCTTCGCGTCTAGGCGGATGAGCGCAGGGCGGTGGCGCCGTTGGGCGCCGTGGTGGCGTCGACGGATGTCCGGACTGGCAAGGACGATGCTGATATCTCTCCTGAAGATGGGTCAGTGGTCCGATGATGATGGCGGCTTCTAAAACGTGTGCCTGTGGTGTGCGTTTTAGGTAGGCTGCACCGGCTGTTGATCCCGATACGTTATATGGATGAATAGGCGACGACACCGGTTTTAGATATAGGGAGTGAGAACACTCCACATTATCAAGTTTGTAGATGTGAATGGTGGCTTCAGATGGATTGATGTATGTTCTTGTCAGACTTTTGTGGAATAATTAATAAAGATGGCTGTATGCATTGATTGATGCAGAGGCGGAGGGTTTAACCTCCTTTTAAAAAAAACATAAATCCAGCAGCTAGCCCATGAACGAAGCCACGAGCCCACATCCTCAATCCCATTCGTGATACATATCCAGGTGATTGATGTCCATAAGTGCATCGTTCCTTATATGGTTACATATTTGCGTGATTGACGTCTAGGATTACCTCGCAGGCTCGTAGCAGCCAGCTGCTTTAATGTGGTGGTGTGTACAAATAATTGTTGATGTTTACAAATATAAGTGTTGTTGTTCATGGGAATGTGTTTTGTTGTCATAATGTGTCGCTGTTTATAAATTATTATTACTAGTAAAATAGCCCGTGCGTTGCAACGGAAAAAAAAGAATACCATACGCTCTTAATTTTAAAAAATGGTCTATAATATGAGTATTTGTAGCTACGGTCCAAACAAAGATGGTCTTTGCCTACAAAAGCACAAGTTCAAGATTCCACATGTCTTCTATTTAAACATGGCTTGCATGTAGATTTAATACGTATAAAGAACGACCAAGTGATCTTTAATTTCGTCTCAATCCTAATTTTACAGAGATGTTCATCCATAATCCGGATCAGTACTAATATGAAAAAAGACGGATAATGCACTGTTGATTAAGATTGCACCCAAGATAGTATTTTCTAAATGGTTAACAGGTAAAATAACAACATATTCAAATTCTATATATTTTTCTAATCAAATTCCATATATAACATGTTAATTTGGTGTTACGGTTTAAAAGATATCACTATTTTAGAAAAACATTTGATATGTATGGCGGGTTTAATGTCAGAAATATCCGGGGGGTTTCTATAAAATAGCATGACGGACTAAGAATATCTATTTCTTTTATTAGTAGGTATATGTAATGCTCAAATGGATGTGTTGCAAATATGAATAATTTTACCCGCGGGTACCTATTTACCCTGACGAGTGACCGGTATGGGAAAAAATCATACCCATCAATGGGCATGGGTACGGGCAATGGATAAGGTTTGGGGTGACGGGTAAGGGTATGGGGAGCCTCTGCCCCTACCCAGACGACTGGAGACACGGGAAACCCTAACGCCATGTGTGCCTGAGACATGAGCGAATAGTGGTACTAAAAGTTTGTGTCCTTGTGGATTAACGCGGTGCAAGGACTCGTTGAATTTCATTTATTTGAGCTATACGAAACCTTAAAAGCACCTTCAAAAGAAGACCTTAAAACTGAAGCGTTGGAATAGCTCATTTAAAAAAGAAAACCCTCTTAGGTTTGTTGTTTTTGCATAGATTGCAAACAAATATTGTGTTCACCAATAAATAAAAACCAAAGTGAATCACTTACTTGTGATGTTAATTTTTGCTTTTTTGGATGAGTGAAAAATATTTTTTGGAAAGTGAGCATTGAAATTAGGCTTTCACACTCTTTCCATATCGATTTATGCCAAAGTACCAGAGTATTAGCACGGTCCTTTCTTTCGTCATATTCAAAACTACTTTTAGTTGACCTGGGTCGTGAGTCATGACCACACATACACAGAAAAATTTGTTAGCACCACTCAAACACGTGCCTTAAAATGGTCATCACAAATGTTCATAAACACGTCCGGGATGTGTCCGCGGACATTATAGAGAGGAAAGAGCCATCAAACGATATTCCTAAATGGACACGAGGGAAGAGAGAAGAGAGATGAGAGAGAGAGGAGAGTGAGGGGCTACGTGTTTGCTTTTGGTTGGACATGTGGATGTCTGAATGCCCGCAAAACATCCTGAAGTTTGCGGCCAGTATATTGAAATTCAAACATGCAAACTGGTCCGCGGACATTTAGAGGTTTCCGTTGGATGATAAAAATAATCTAAACACTACGATGCAGACATATCTTCAAAGATGCACCCATAATCTGCTGCTCGCGGACATTTTTCGAAAGGGAGAGAAACACTACTCCATGTGAAGAATACAACACACCGCATGGAGAACCCAACAACACTATAATGAATGTCTATGGGCATTATTCCATGGACCTGACATCTATCCGAGAATTGATAAAATTAGTCCTTTCTCGAAATTTCAGCCAAACAGTTCTTTTAATTTTTAATCAAACACAACATTTTGCGCAACGCAAGACTGCCGCAAAACTTAGCTACCCAATGACACATGCCTTTTTTGGCAAGAAGCCATATACTCCCCAGCGGCAGAGACGGGTTCATCAAAATGGGTCGATGGGAACGTCTCCTCCCATAGTTCAGGAAAATACGAGCATCAATGTCAAGTCTGGGATTTAAACTCTGGTAGGCAGGGGATACCACTGTCCTTCTAACCATTCAAACACAGATTGGTTCGCAAGTACCGGGTCCTTTGTAACCCTTCTTCCATTCAAAGAAAATTGAAATTCAAACATGCAAACTGGTCCGCGGACATTTAGAGGTTCCCGTTGGATGATAAAAATGATCCGAACACTGCGATGCAGACATATCTTCAAAGATGCACCCATAATCCGCTGCTCATGGACATTTTTCGAAAGGGGAAGAAACACTACTCCATGTGAAGAATACAACACACCGCATGGAGAACTCAACAACACTAAAATAAATGTCTATGGGCATTATTCCATGGACCTGACATCTATCCGAGAATTGATAAAAATTAGTCCTTTCTCGAAATTTCAGCCAAACAGTTCTTTTAATTTTTTTTAATCAAACACAACCGCAAAACTTAGCTACCCAATGACACATGCCATTTTTGGCAAGAAGCCATATACTCCCCAGCGGCAGAGCCAGGTTCATCGAAATGGATCGACGGAAACGTTTCCTCACAGTTCAGGAAAATGCGAGTATCAATGTCAACTCTGAGATTTGAACTCTGGTAGGTAGGGGATACCACTATCCTTCTAACCATCCAAACACGGGTTGATTCACAAGTACCGGGTCCTTTGTAACCCTTCTTCCATTCAAAGAAAAAAAAACTCCCAACTCCTTTGGCAACAATAATGTTCTACCATACTTTCTACTCTCAGTTCGAAGGCCATGGTGTGCATAAGGTGTGGCTACGGCGATTTCGTCATCCCAATTGGTGCGGGCCCAATGACGAGGTTAAACCTGGATGGAGGCTGCCAAGGACTCAATTGTGTTCTTTCTCTTTGGGTACAGCAAAAAATGCACTGCCCCACCGCCTTGTCGATGCAGTACTAGGTTCTTCGTGCCCCTTGTGTTTTTTTAACTCCAACTCCTTTGGCAACAGAGATGACCCCAGGTAGCAATCCCAGAAAAAGAAAGGTAATCACCACAAGTATCAAAATCCAAGTTCAAAGCAGAGTAAATTGCTGAAAACAACCACATTTTTTCTTCATCATCTCATCTAAACGCAGACCAGAAGCATTTTTCTTCCAAACAGATAGATCGGTCGCACAACTACATGCACACGTTCAGCTTGGTGCATCTAAAACCCAAAATCGCCAACTGAACCAGCCATCACTTCTTTGAATAAATATAAAATCATACAAACGATGTGCGCGCTGTATAAATTGTTTGATTACCCTCGTGAATTCGCTAATTTCTCCAGCAATTAGCCTAGTAATCAACTTCCCGCAAAAAGAACTAGCCTAGTCAACTGCAAATCAGTCAACGAACTAAGCGTGAGGCTGCTCAACCACGGAGTCTCTTTCCTACTGGAACAGACCAGACTTCTCAATGTCACCAACAGACAGCAGCGCTCAGGGCATTAGAAAATATGATCAACAGGCTTCGGCATGACTGCTCTACTTCCATGCGCTCTGTCGCAGTGTGCTGCAAGGCAGGATCTCTCTGAAACAGACGTTGGGTGTGTCCACATGTCGTATCCAAAGCGGCCATGGCCCGTCCTGAGCTAAACGTGCCTGTCACGGCACAGCTCACCACGGCACGTATAGTATACGGGACGGAGGGAGCAACTAACAAATGGACTCAGGGGTACACACACTCTATATAAGCCTACCCTAGCATCCGACTATGGGTCAGAACCATTGTAATCCCATACTCATACGCAAGAACACCTCTCACATAGACATGACTGTTAGAATTAATGGGCTAGGCCCATAGCAATTTTTGAAATCTTAAAGCCTATGTGTAAAATGGCAAGTGGTGATGCTAAAGTTTAGTCCCACCCCGGAAGTTGAAGAAGAGTTGGACCTCTTTATATAATGGGTTCTCTCCACGATAATTCATCCTGGAGCCCGGGCTCATCTGCTCCCTCTCAGCAAAAAATTCAAAAAAAATACTAGAAAAATTCAAAAAATTCCAAATTTTTTTGGGGTGATAGATAATTTGACGCATGAGGTGCGCCCCAAAATTCAATTTATTTGGACATCTGAGTAGCTCTCGGCAAAAAAGACAAATCGGGTCAAAACAGTGCATGAACAGTACACATTTTTACAGACCCTGATTTTGTATTTTTGCCGAGAGCTGCTCAGATGCTCAAATGAGTTGAATTTTGGGGCGCACCTCACGCGTCAAATTATTTATCACCACAAAAAAATTTGGAATTTTTTGAATTTTTCTAGTAATTTTTTGAATTTTTTTCTAAGAGCCCGGGTGCAGATTAGCCGCACTCGTTCTCTCCACCACTTTAAGTGGTGCGTGAGAAGAGAAAGGGAAAATCACACATGCGTGAGTGCTCGCTTGCCTAGCGTCGCTGTGAATTAAAAACCGAGTCGGTTTGGAATTGTGATCGCGACACAATACCCCGCCTCTGGTCCTAGTATATACTAGTAGAGTGCTCATGCGTTGCCACGGGCTCTTGAAATAGTTTACAATATAACATGTTAAATTCCATTTTTGCAAACAATATAACACAAACAGAATTATTTAATAACTGAAGTCCATTTTTGCAATGTAAATTGATAAGCTAAAGAAAAATTAACGACATGTCCATGTAACAAACTGAGCGATGTTCCAACTAAATATTTATTACAAAACTATTAATATCTAGATGATGCGCTTAATAAATTATTTCACAATATCTGGAAAGCTTTCTTTAGCTTCATTCCCACGATGTTTTAGCAAGTATAATAAAAATTGCTTTCTCAAGTCATACCCATCTTGCACAAACAATATATGTAGTTAGTATGAAAATTTCACGCCGAAGGTCATAAAACATGTAACGGACTCACTGCGCAAATCGGCTTGACCAATTCTTTACCGTTCCACCAGGTTATAAAATGAAAAACAAAATAGCCAGACACATTCCTGCAAAACTTTAAATTAATAATATAAAGAATATAGTGATAACAAAAGTAATGTTTTTCTTATGAATCCATTACCCGTCTATACTCGTTGGAGCACCGAACGGAAATAAACGTTGCCATTTAGATATATCATAATTCCAACTAGCCAGCTTTATTTCAAGTGCTTCTTTGAAATCCCTTGCAAAACTTTTTAATTTCATTGCATGCCTTAACTTTTTTTTCTCTAACGATTGTGATGTTTGAATAGGATCCATAATATATAGGCGACGTGCTTCTTTATCGATGACGTACAAGATGTCTCGGCCGATTGATGTATAGGGAAGATAAATCTACAAGTGGAGCTATTAGAAACAACAATAAACCATGATAACAATGGACAAATTACTATACTTACCCTGTCGCATGATGAGATGTCGTTGTCCATCCCAGGCCAACTATCAAATAATGTTGCCAATGTCTGGATAGTTTCCTTCTCCCAAAACTTCTGACCTCGTGTTGACTCTAGAAACATGGACTAAGCAAAAAAAGAAATATTGGTTCAACATGTTGATACTAATGGCGCATAGAATGAAGAGTTACGATAACGTACACAAAATCGTAGATCCATGTAGTGTACAGGAGGGTTTTTGAACAATACTCCCTCGTCACATGCCAGCATATGCACGGCGATGTTAAAGCAATCATTGTCCATGGGCTGCTCCATGTTAAGTATGCACTGAAGTTTCTTAAGACTTAAGCCCATTGGATCGGGTGTCGAGCTCTGGACCCATAATTTCTTATAAATTGGATGGTAAGAAGAACAATAATATATATCCGCACATTAAATATTGATACATGATACTTACTCCAGACACCCGGCATCATTGATCAACATGATGTAGCTGCAAAGGCCGGCAAGTAATTCACGTTTGTCCGTGGGTATGATAGTGATTGGGGCAGGACGTTTGTCTTTGACAACGTCAGATGGATTCTCCAGGATCTCGAGATCAGAATTAGCTAAAGTTTCTTCATCGTCAGGTTGATGATATATGGGACCTCCTTTTAGCTTATTCAGCTCTGAATCGAGCAAAATGACAGTTATTTTTTTCCAAAAATGTTTCATATCCTCCTACAAGATATATATATATATATATAAACAATTTATATAATATTTCTTAATAAAATAACGAGATAATGTATAAAAATAAAATACCTGGGTGAACTGGTCTGACAGTCCATGTGATGTCCAGTATTCCATATAATTTAGCATAAACAGTCCACATGATACGCTATAATATTATAAAATAATACTTCAGAATATCACACAGATGAATCAAATAGACAAGCCATTGTAACAAGTGCTTACCCATCGGTTTGTATTGCCTTATGAAACTGCTCTACAACCGTCCATTTTGTAACATTGAGATCGGGCCACTTATGACCTCTGATAAAATCCGAACTATGCTCTACAAGTTTCAGACGCTTCTCGAGTCCTAGCAACTATTTTATATATGAGAAATACTAGGGATCAAGGCAAACAAAACATATGTTAAGATGAGTAAAAAAATAGATAGTTACCGTAGTAGCAAGGTCATTGCGTTTGACCCGAGAACCAAGTGAGTCCAATACTTGAATCTCACGTTTTTGTGCATTGGCGACTGCTAGATACCAATGGTAGCCCGATATATTAATCGAAATGAATAACTGATATAAATATCATACAAGTCACGGTCGCAATTAGATAACAATATTAATAAATCATTATACATATGAATTAAGTAAAAACAAACCATAATTATATGCATGGATAACGAGACAAAAACTAACCATATCTTGCTGTAGATAAGTATGAACATGATGCACGATGCAGTGATATTTTGATGGGTCTATATCTCCTTCCCCGTCTTCTTTTATCTGGCCAGATACAAACGTGCTAACAATGTGTACCTTTTCACCCGCCCTGTCTTGTAGATGGTTGTGAGCAAGCATGCAATATATGTAAGCATTTATCACCTGTAACGGGCATTTAGATTATATTTATATTTTATGATATTATATATTGTTCGTATTATTAATTACAAAGTTTGTGCAATTGGTCTTACACCGTCATGTAAGAACATATCATCTTTCATAAGGCATTCCAAATCGTCGCTTGATAACAAGGCATCTCCAATGTCCACGAACTGGGTATTCTTCGGGGCAGACTTGATTGATTCAATTACTATAATATCCCTAGCGGTAGAAACATAGTCTGTCGAATTCATAAAAATATGAGCCAACTTAATAATCAAAATGAGCAAAATTAGTTGAATACAAAAGACAATATCACAAAAATAAGATCGATAATAATATTAAAAAATACCTTGTGGGATAATATGTAAATTAGCATCCTTTTTTGGTTTGTTATGAGATATAACCTCTTCGACATTTTTATGTTATGAATTTTCGTCCCCTTTCAACGACATCGCATCTGAACCCTTAATGGATTCTTTTCGTGCATCTCCAAAGTCCATATCTATGTCTCCTGTATTCTGAAAGAAAAACAACCCTTCCGTATTACCATCTATAAGATACATACAAAGGAAGGTTAGCTATATGCACCTCTTCTCATGGTGTTTCACTGTGGTCTGTCATCGTTGCATCAGTGAGTATGTCGGAACCCATCAATTTATATCTATGCTGAAATATAATTAATACTTTTTACTGCATCATAGAATTATATATAATATATAATAAAACTGAATGTGAAACTAACACAACTGTTTTCTCTGCTAATAAAAAAAGTATTTGGTTATATTAGAAAAAAATGACGCTTAAATCATTTTACTAACACAACAATTCGGGAAAAACAACAAACTATAATGTTCATATATAAGTAAGTAGGCGTCTGAAATTGCTTAAATTATTTTAAATTAATTGTATATGCTATGGAAAATTGTCATACAAAATCTAAAACAAACAAACCAACATTAACCAAGTATATTTGTTTTTTCTATGATTTGTTTTGTGATACCCTTAGTATATGTCATAAGCATAAAAATATTTATTTTTATGGATCATGTTTAGTATATATAGGACAAATGTTTGATACAAGCAGTGGTAGTTATCACCACTTGTGTTTTGTATGTTGTATGTAGTATCTGTCGAAATCGAGAGTATGTGCGTGTAGTATGTAGTATATAATAATGATTATGTCGTATATATACAAATTTTTAGGTAGTATGTACCATTTTTTGAGTATGCTCTTTTTTACGTACAAATATATACGTATTTCACAAATATAACAAAAAATATGGGCTCATATGCAATTTTTTCATGTAACTTATTTTGAAATATCTTAGATATATTATACGAACATATTTAAAATAATAAAATAGTATATATTGTACCACATCCTAGTATATGAGACATGTGAGATAACTACCACCGGGTGGTAGGATGGATTTTCTCTCTATATATATATGTGTGTGTGTGTGTGTGTGTGTGTGTGTGTGTGTGTGTGTGTGTGTGTGTGTGTGTGTTTGAGTGAATAATATCTTCTGATTGCATATTTTTTTGTCATTTCCAGCGAAAAGAAACAATTCAACATTGTATAAACCAAATATTTGGATAGGACTACGTGTATTATACATTGAAGCATAATGCCAAAAGGGGTTCACTAAAACTTGACAAGCAAAAATGCTGACTTGATGATACTATTTTATTGATTATAATACACCATTAAAAAAAGATATAACGACATTTGGCAACGGAATGTTGCATGCACCATGTTGATACACAAATTACTCTAGCGTCCATTTTTTCTGTCTTGAACGCGGTCATTGACGTAAGAAAGTGTTTCGTCATAGGTCATCAGGCTGACTTCGTGGATATCTTTCATAAAAATAAGTGTTAGTAAAAATGACAGCTTTATTACATAATTACATAAAATAACACAATGACACAAAATTAACAATACTTTAGAAACCCTACCTTGTAGATAATGATCATCATCATTAATGCCAGGAGAGAAGAAGAACGTGCTCTCCCTCATAGTTTGCAGGCATTGATCCCTTCGACTTAACTGTATGTAAGTAACAACAATCTTCTCGAACAGTTTTTCTGTGTGTTGCAAATGGTACAAGTGATGACCAGCATGCTCTTGCCTTAGGCGTAGAAAAATTATCTCCCGTCTACATACAAAAAAAATGTTAGGCGCAGGTAACAATAATTTTTTTAAAATAACCATATGAAAATCTCATATGCTGAATGGAACTTACTGAAAATTCATAAGGCCAATCTCAACGAAAGGGACATGCCGTCTATATACTGAATCCCACAGATGTTGTATCTTACCAGCATATACAAGAATAGCAACAACATCTGAAAAATGTAATCGTAATGAGACAATGCTATGTATGGACTTATGTGCAATAACAAAGCTGAAGGTGCTGCACTAGTGATGGTTTTGTCACGTAGCGACAATATGGCCCCAAGCTGTGGGAAGCACGGTGGACAAATTGTCGATGATATCCTGATGGCCGAAAGCTAACCTCGGTCCTAGAATGTAGTGCGATGACAAACTCCCTGCATATATACCAAACATGTCCATCTAGCATTTCCGTGGGGTTGAACCCGACGGAAATGAAGTCATAAGTCATCCCGGTCTGCAGCATGTCGTTGAAGCGGAATGCTTGGTTGCTGTAGGCAATTGCTTCCATCTTAGTTCCCTAATAATATTTTATAAATAATTAAAAAAATCAGGTTGAGAAACTCTTTAACACATCTGCATACTGAAAAAAGTGCTATATGTGGTGATGAGTAATGAAATACGTGTTGATCAAGTAGTATAGAACGAAGGTATTGGTTTCCCATTGCATTCTCCCTGATTTGGGCCTTCCAAAACACCTTAGCACGAATGATCCAACAATTGTGATATACTCCCTCCATTCCTTTATATAAGGTGTATTTGTTTTTTCAAAAGTCAAACGAGTGCAAGTTTGACCAAGTTTTGAGAAAAATATATGAAATTTATATCACTTGATCGATCATGAAAGGTAGTTTCATATTTTATCTATTAGGTATTGTAGATGTTTCTAGTTTGTTCTATAATCTTGGTCAAACTTTTAAACGGTTGACTTTCACGGGAACCAATACACCTTATATTCTGGAACGGAGGGAGTATATGTTCCATATCGACGTTCTGGAGAGTCAAGTTCATGCATAGCATATGATGAATATATGAGGTAAATAAACGAGCGCGATGGCAAATCAACGTACAGGATGATAGATATTGCCTGTTCATCGGAGGGATTTCTACATGAGGGATGATAGGAGCAGGCGGATTTGCCATCACCCTCCTAGATCTTGTCAAGTTGTAAGAGATCACCATAGTCGTAGAGGATGTAGAGGATATTTCTGAAACGGTGTAGAAATATGGAGGCTTGTGTATGGTGGTGCGTGGCATTTATATATATTACCATAGTGGGCGGCGGGAAAAGCATTAACTTTCAAAATTTGGTTTTGGGGCTCTAGGTGTATATAAGAAAGTTGGATCAATCTTTGGAAACCAAATAAAGATTGATCAATCTTTGTCATCTTATAGTAATCAAATAAATTAGGCTCTGATTGCAGTCGAGGCGAGTATCAAAATAATTACTGTTTATTTACTTTTAGTAACACAACAATTGTGGATCTCAATATAATGAAGCAGATACCCTGTTACAGTAAGGTTAGTCACGTAATATATCTATTTCCATTAATGCACCAACGTTATGTCTCATGCTTGAATAAGATAACTTTATTTTCCTTAACTGTGAATCAAAGTATACTATGCCTTGATTGTGTGCAATATTAATTCTCATGCTTTGTACTACCATGCAATATCAAAGTATACAAAGCATCGAGTTATTATTTCTGCCGGAGTTTTTTTTTTATGATTTATTAATACTTCAAATGAAATGAAATGCAACTATGAACATAAGTCGAAATATGTTCGTATGTCAGCATAAGTAATTGCTGTGTTTGGCAGTAAACTTTTTAGAAAACCACATTTTTTACATATTAAATTATTTTGAAGCATAAACAACACGCACTAAATATTTTAATAGAACCGTGAGCACCTCTATCAAAATTGCTTGCTAGTGGTACTCGTGTAGGTGTCTCAGCAAAGTAATTACTTCTGTTTTTAGTATCATGTACAGAGTCATTCGAACTGAGACGAATCTGTACTTGGACGGAAGTTAGTTTATACTGCACAAAATAAAACCTAGGATTTATATCCTTCAGTTCTAAATATATCAGCATACATTTTTCTGTTATCTAATAGGTAATTGCCCGTGCGTCGCAACACTAATATGATGATGATTTAAGGCAACACCCATTGATCATTAATATACTTGTGTTCAGGCCTGCACTGCAAGGGCATATAGGGATGTCTGAAAAAACACAGAAATATAATACTGGTTGGACTATTTCCAATGGAGAAGAAATCAATGGAAATCTTACCAGCCACCACATCCGCACCCACACACGTCAGCAACCAGGACTCATCCTCGTCCTTCCCGTATGAGACCGTGGAAGAGGGACCGCGAGGCACGTGTCCAGCACAACACCACGCGTCCAGCACAACACCATTAGGACGAAGGGCGAGATACGGGGAAGCAAGTGTTGGCGAGGCGCGGCCGTGGAGGTCAGGCGGCAGCCCATGAGCCAAGGAGGTCAAGGCACGGTCGTGGAGGTCTATCGGTGGCCGAGGAGCTAAGGAGCAGCGGTCGTGGAAGTCGAGCGGCGGCCGAGGTTGGGGCTGGGCGAAACCCTAGCGTCGCCAATTCGAGGCAGTGAGGAGGAAGGAGTGTGTGCGCTTGTGCTGTACGCTGCCTCGCTCGGGCTGGGCTTTGGCCTCTGGCCCATGTGCACGAGGGGGACAAATAAAATAAAGCTGAAAATCACATTGTCATCGATCATTTAGATAAGAAAACAAGCAAATTAATCACCCTTCATTATTTGTCTCCGAACGATTACATTGATAAATGCTCATAAGGAGCAATGCAACAACTAACATACTAAGATATATAAATAACAATGTAGACACCATCATGCTTGGTCCTTTGAAGGTGGTGGTGGATTCCTGTCGCATGCTTGGATATGCTTCACGACCATCTCTGTCAAATGATTCACTTGGTTAATCAAAGTCTGTAGTTGTGCCTGCAGAATCTCATAGTTGGTAGGACCCCAACCGTCTTTCCTCTGTGCATTTGACCCCGTGGCACACTGAATATCCCAGCCTGAGGGGACATGTGCACGTGGGATGTGATGCACCTCACGACGTCGGATTAGGTTATCAAAGTGGTTTGTGGAAAGCGTGGTTGGGAACTGAATAGGAAGGATATGATCATGCATCTTTAGTATCTTACTCTTTCGTGAGGATCCCTCACCAACACCATGATCTCGGTATGATTCTTCATCATCTTCCAGTTGACCTAGATCATCAGGGTGAAGCTGAGTCGGGTCTTCCTGATCTTGATGGTTATCCTCGGAACTATTGGATGACGACATGTTTGGGTGGTGCAAGGGTGGAGCGGTCTGGTTTGGGTGGTGCAATGGTGGAGCGGTCTGGTTTAGGTGGTGCAAGGGTGGAGCAATTTATAGATGTTTATAAGAAAACAATGATTAGAAAATCCGTCTATGAATCAACCGAGATGATCGCAATCAGAAAATAAAATATTTTGGAATCAGATTTATGATTCGGCGTGATCAACCGAGTAGTAGTTTACAATGAAAAACAACGAACAAGCCATTAAATAAACTACACTACCATTTTTTGTTAAACCAACCCATTAGAAGATATAAAGGAAACACAATAAAGGCTGATGATACCAGTTCTGATTTGATGACATCGTATCGGTGATTGGCATGATCACTTGCCGTAATATATTATTTGTTTCCGGATATTATATGGGGGGGTTTGGATTCTTTTTTATGGATATTTACTAAGTCTGCCCATATTAAAATTAAGTTATTTCCTTTTTCCAATTTTATTAAGTTATTTTGCATTTCTAGTCAATATTTTTGTTTGAACATCTTTTTATGAGCATATTTTTTTTCACAAGTATCATCAAACACATTAATCTGAGCACCAATATAATAACTATGAACATGCGATACAAAAAAAGACACTCATACACCTCAAGGCAGTAAAAGAACATCAAAAAAATGTATGCTTTCAGCCTATTCATGACCACGTATGCTACATCTGCTCATGAAAACAGAACAACATTTAAAACTGATTGGAGCAAACCAAATTTTAGACACTCATACATGACTATTTATATACTAACCGCAAGCCATGTTAGCTATAAATGTACATGAAAACTTGACAGCATTAAAACCTGGGTGGAACAAAGCAAATATTACACACTCATACACACTCATAAAGCTCATACATGCTAAATGGTCACAATAAATACGCTCTTAATGAAACTGTACAAAGTAAATTTAACATGATCCAGGTCTTGATGAAGCCAAGCATTATTTCTAAATCTCAGTCTACACATAACACAGTACGCTATGTGACATGTACATTGCCATAAACATTGCAATAGTAGAAAGCCTAAAACAGTGATATAGGTCCTACTATGACGGCTGGTTATTGAAATGCAGTTAATAGTTAAACCAGCCTCAGGGCAACCACAAAGATACCAAATAATATGCTATAAGTTGACCACCCTCAGCCAAACCAGTCTCCTTAAGATACTGGTTCAAAAAACAATGAAATTAGAAATGAAAAATCATATCCTCCTGACGCTGCTTTCCTTCTAAGTCGAATCCTTGTTGTCCCGCTACGGCACCACAACACAGGATGCTCGATATCAGCCGAACACAAGTTCTCATGGACCAGAAATCCATGAAATGATGCTTGCTCGCTGAACCAATCCTCGCCAGGTCCTAGATTAATGCAGCCTTGTGCAATTTTTTAGGTTAGAACTCTTTCAGATCCGCAGTAAATTCATGAAGGTAAATGAACCAATGCAAGAAAAAACTATGTAACTTGAATTGAACTGTTAAATAATTAGTCTAGATGGGTGAAAGTAAAAGTAATATAACATTTACTAAAGATTTCACACTTCAGAGATCAGACATGTGCATTGTCACACTCTCCAGAGTCGAACGGGCATTTAAACTTTTTCGCAAGTAGGCATGCTAGCATTTGATTATTTATTAGAAGTACATATGCAAAATATATCTTCAAAATCTACTCAAACTTAACTCCTGCGGGTGTTGGTCTTATAATTCAGACCAATCAGAATCTTATAGTTCTGACATATCAGAATAATACAGGGATAATAAGGACGCCAATAAATTTAAATTCAAGCATACTATCAAAATACCAAAATAATAACAACGGGTATGATCAGTTGCCGTAATTCAAATGTTTCATTGCATGTTCAATGTATTTAGCAGGCCAATCATTATATCTGAATCACAGATTACACATGAAACACTACGTTGTGTGACATGTACATTGCCAGAAACATTGTGATAGTAGAAAACCTATAACAGCGATGATGGTGCCAATATGATGGCTGATTATTGAAATGCAGTTAGTAGCTCAAGTAAATGGGGTATACCTCCAACTATCAAAATACCAAATATAAAGATTTATGTAAAAAATGAAATACATCATATCTTGACCAACGCAAGAGTAAATGCTCTGTCATTACAAAACCTTCCGGTCTATTAAGTTCGGACTTCAGCCCGTAAGTACTTCCTTGTAGACGATGTTCTTCATCGAGGTCAGTAAGGACACGGTCGTTCTGTTTCGCTTCTTTCGATTGTCTTTTTGTTTTTTGGCCTTCTCCTTCGGCTTCTCCTTTTGAATGAGTATCTTTATGTTTCTCTTCGCGGTGGCTCGAGACAAAGCAACATAGAGCTGACCATGAGAAAACACGGGATTGGGTAGGTAGACACCAACAATCGGGATGGTCTGCCCTTGAGCCTTGTTAATGGTCATAGCAAAGCTAAGCCTTATAGGAAATTGCTTCCTCTTAAACTTGAACGGAAACATGTCATTTTCAGATGGGCAGAGAGGTATTCGAGGAAGAAAGACCCTCCTGCCAGCGTGTTGCCCAATCACGATTTCTGCATCAATGGTGTTCCTCTCAGAACCTCTAACAACAAGCCTAGTGCTGTTACACAATCCATTAGCTGGATCAATGTTCCTTAGAAGTATGATAGGGCAGTTCAACTTTAGCTTGAGTGCATGCGGAGGAAGACCGTTAGGAGTCAATCCATTCAGAAACTCCTGAGCATAGTAGCCATATGGGTCGTCCTCCGCACTGTCAAAGCTATGGTAGATTACTTCATCTCCATGAAAACGCTCTATCATGCGGATGTTTATCTTGTCGACATTGTCGTTTGTCGTGGAAAGGATTGCTCGAGATGTCATGTAATTCGAATCAGACATGTAGTCATCTAGACTCAGAAACACGTGGTCAATAAGCTTCTCCAGGTCTTCAACCTCGCCTGTAGACGGCAGAAAAATGTCTTCAGGGAGTAGTATGTTTCCTTGATCGTCGACATCCTCAGTGCCATTGCCGACCCTTAGCAAGTAATCTGCAAACCACGTGTCATTATGAGCCCTCATGTTGGTGATGAGCCGAAGTTGCTGCATACCCTTCCATAGATGAGAACTTCGGAGGGTTGCATCAATTATCTGGCCCCGTGACCCCCTTCTGACAACCGGAAGCACCTGCCTAAAGTCCCCACCAAAAACAACAGTCTTTCCTCCAAAGGGTCGGTCGCGTATTCCGATGATGTCGCGCATGCTATTGTCCAATGCCTCGACCGCTTGTCGCTTTGTCATGCTGGCCTCGTCCCATATTATCAATGAGGCCATCCTTAGTAGCTTGGCGGTCCCACTCTGCTTGGTGAAGCTGCACGAGGCTCCATCATCGCAACTTAATGGGATCTTGAACCTTGAGTGGGCTGTCCTGCCGCCAGGCATGATAGAAGCGGCGACGCCCGACGTCGCGGTAGCGATACCAATCTTGCCCTCGCTCCTCACCTTGGCAAGCATCGCCATGTATAGGAAGGTCTTCCCTGTACCTCCAGGGCCCTCTGCTCCAAGCTTCTCATCGTATGCGGCCCTCTGCTCCAAGTTCAGGGAAGATGCCAATTTAGTGTCATCCATGTCAAACTCAACGGTTGATTCCTCGATGACCTCTCTTGCCTCGCCCTCGGTTGGGTCAAACGCATCATCTATGCTTGGAAGAGCGAAATCAACAATGCCTTTACCCATGGACTGCAACATACCCCTAATGTCAAGCAACACCATCTGCTCCACCTCGTCAGGGGACGTGCGTGTTCGACGATAGTCATCTAACATAGGCTCGAGGTGCCTATCCCATAAACCGTGCATGTCGCCTGGCTCGTAGTGCACCGATATGGTAGCGAAGAGCCTCCTAAGAGAACATGGCATCGCCCACTGCTCAGCCTCATTAAGACAGTCGTCGAGCATGTTGTCTGCCTCGATGAGACCCAACCATTCAGCAGCCTCTCTAAAGCTCCCACATAGCACGCCGTCCACGATGAGCAAGTCGTCGAAGGATGTTTTGCCCGTAACATGGTTTAGCAACACACGCAGGTAGTATCGCTCCCCCTCGGCAGGATTGGCAGACACAATGCGACCTATTTGAAAATGCTCGACCCGAGGCCTCCAAGACTTATTTTTCTGCTGCCACATGAAGCTTCCGGGGAAATTCTTGTACAATATATGCCTAGCCCAAGGGTGTTATTGGTTAGCCTTGAAATTGTAGCGACCAAACCTCAGACGGTCTGATCTCTGTGCATCAGTGTCATCCCTGGATCAATAATGCTGACACGCACAGTACTTGAAGGATTTATAACAGAGTAGCAATCATACACTTATGACATCAAATGTCTCCGAAGAGAGCTTACTACAATAAATATGGCTTAAGGCCATCTAATAATGATAACAGCGGAAGGCTAGGAAGATAAGTGAGTCCATTAACTCCAACGGCATCACTGAGTATAGGACCACGATCCTAAGGCAATCTTACTCGTCGTCTAAAAAGTCTGGAAATGGGTCAGCACATGGAATATGCTGGCAAAGTAACACATAGAGAGTAATGAAGAATAAAGATATACTACATGCATATGGCTGGTGGAAAGCTCTATGGTTACAGTTTTTGCATAAAGCCAGTTTTCCCTACTGCAAAGGAATAAATTTATTTAACTATCATGGTAGTTGTTAAACATTGAGAATGGTTGACAGCATTCTCAATCCCAATTAAGCATCATCATTAAAACCCAACAATATTAATTAAAGTAACCCGATGAGATTCACATGATAATCCAAGTACTAGATACTCAAAACGTCCATAACCGGGGACACGGCTAATCATGATTAGTTTATACACTCTGCAGAGGTTTGTGCACTTTTCCCCACAAGACTCGATCTCCTCCGTTAGTTTTCTCGCACTGCATGGTGTTTGAGAAAGGATGACCGAGACATAGTCTTTCAGAAGCGCTAGCACCTTACGATTGGGTAGACCCGTATACCTACTTTCCCCTACATCTGCTAGTCTACCACTGTAAGAGTTCGCACAACTTAATCAACTATGCTAGAGCCCATAATAGCATGTGGCTGCACATGGAAGTTTCTAGCATGAATAATCTTATGATCCCTTTGAGCCTGGGTGGCGGTCCAAAAACAAACAGGCAATCCTGGAATACCCAGGTACCTCAATCCACCCAGATGTGTATTAAAGTTGCCACCTTAAATAAACCATTAATTAAAAATCTCACATCTGTCATGGAAATTCACTCACCCAATCCACGTCTACTAGCATAGCATGGCATGATAAGCAAACATAGAAGTAACTCCCAGGGGTTTGATAATAAAACAGGTAATAGGTACTACCTCATCTACTTCCCAAAACCCACATATTAATCAGATCCTAATCATGCAATTGTTTGAGGATTGATCTAATGCATAAAAACTGGGTAGGAAAGAAGTATGATCAAAGTGTTACTTGCCTTGCTGATGATCCGTGAAACCTAGGGATTCGAAGTAGCAAGCGACGCAATCCGGGTACTATATCGCAAGCAAACAAACAAACAAGCATACAATAAGTACTCATCTAATGCACAGATAAAACTCAAATAAACGATCTAACCAGAAATTTCAACTTAAGAACTCCGGTTTGCAAAAAGAATCAAATCAAACAAAGAGGCAAAACTCAAACTGCGAAAGAAACAAGCTTCGTTTATTAATCTGGACCTAAGTCAAATTTTACATAAGCAAAAACTTGTTTGAGTAGATTAAACAGAAAGAGGGTTTTGAGACGAAACTCTAGGCGTTTGAATCGCCTGATTCCGATGAACGAGCGAAAAGTTAAACTAAAACGAAAATCGAATCAGAAATCGCGATCAGAAAAATCACGGAATAAATCCGAGAAAAGAAATACGACCAACAGATTAATGAACGAACGTTCATTATCTGAATCTAAATGATGAACGCGTTCGTTAAAATGAACGAACGAGCGAACGCTCACTAATTAACCTAAACCGGAAAAAAACTGATCTAATAAAAGAAAACGAATCTAAAAAACCAGCGAAAAACCGATCGGTTTTCCTAAAAAAAACATGGCGGCGGCGAGGCCAACCTCGGGGTGCAGGTCGGCGGTGGCGGCGGCTCCGGCGACGGCGGCGGTGGTCGGCGGCGACGACGGCGGGGTCCGGCGAGGCTGCGGCGGTCGGCGGCGATGGCGGCAGCAGCGGCGGCGGCGGCAGCAGCTAGCAGCGGCGGCGGCTGCGCGGGCTAGCGGCGGCGGCGGCGGGCTAGGGTTAGGGTTTGGCGGCGGCGGCGGCTTGGGCTGGGGCGGGGTCGGCCCGGGGCGGCGACTTATAAAGACCCGGCCAGGCGGACTCCTGGCCGGTTACGACCCGTAGTCGGTTCCAGTTTTTTTTAAGTAATTATCGCACAGAAAAACAAACGAAAGAAATACTAACCGGACTCCAAAAATCCCGAAATAGATTTTCCCTGGCTTCTAAAATCAAGCCGGACAAGGTGAACATTTATTTGGGCCTAAATGCAATTTTGAAAAACGCACATTTTTCCTAAATTCAAATAAAATAGCAATAAAATCCAAAATAAAAATCTTATTTGATTTTTTTATTAAATCCTCAATATTTCTTTATTTTGGGAAAGTCATTTTATTCCCTCTCTCATATTTATATAATTGAAATAATTGAAGATAAAATAAATAAAATCAAATGATCCTATTTCCAAAATTTGAGAAAACTCAAATATGAAAATAACGAAATCCCCAACTCTCTCTGTGGGTCCTTGAGTTGCTAGAATTTCTAGGATCGAGGCAAATTACAATAAATATGATATGCAAGATGATCTATTTGTATAACATTCCAAATTGAAAATTTGGGATGTTACAAACCTACCCCCCTTAAGACGAATCTCGCCCTCGAGATTCGGGTTGGCTAGAAAATAGGTGAGGGTGGTCTTTCAGCAAATCCTCCTCTCGCTCCTAGGTGGCTTCATCCTCGGTGTGGTGGCTCCACTGAACTTTACAGAACTTGATGAGTTTGCTGCGGGTGACTCGGCTGGCATACTCAAGAATTTTAACTGGTTTCTCCTCATAGGTCAAATCACTGTCCAACTGAATCGCCTCCAGTGGCACTGTATCTCTCAGCGGTATATCAGCCATCTCAGCGTGGCACTTCTTCAATTGGGAAACGTGGAACACATCATGAACTCCTGACAATCCCTCAGGCAATTCCAACTTGTAGGCAACTTCTCCCATACGTTCCAATACTTTGTATGGTCCAACAAAACGTGGAGCTAACTTTCCCTTAACACCAAAACGCTTAACTCCTCGTAATGGAGATACTCGTAGATAGACTCTATCTCTGACTTCATAAACTGTCTCCTTGCGTTTTGCATCTGCGTAGCTTTTCTGCCTGGACTGAGCTACCTTGAGCCTGTCGCGAATCAACTTCACTTTCCGTTCAGACTCCTTAATTAAATCCGGTCCAAACAACTGACAGTCTCCAAATTCGTCCCAAGACAAAGGGGTTCTGCACCTCCTTCCGTATAAGGCTTCGAAAGGGGGCATCTTCAAACTGGATTAATAACTGTTGTTGTAAGAAAACTCTGCATATGGCAAATTGTCATCCCAACTTGATCCATAATATAGGGCGCAAGCTCTTAGCATATCTTCCAGAATCTGATTAACTCTCTTCGTCTGTCCATCTGTCTGCGGATGAAAAGCTGTGCTCAACTCTAATCTGGTACCCAAAGTTTCGTGCAACTGATTCCAGAACTTTGAGGTAAACTGGGTTCCTCTATCTGATACAATGCTCCTTGGAACTCCATGCAGACATACGATCCTGGTCATATATATCTTGGCCAACTTAGCACTGGTGTAAGTGGTCTTCACTGGAATGAAATGTGCTACCTTTGTCAAACGATCAACTACAACCCAAATTGAGTCATAGCCTGAACGAGTCCTGGGTAATCCTGTGATAAAATCCATGCCTAACTTATCCCACTTCCATTCGGGTATCAGCAATGGTTGCAACAATCTTGCTGGCTTCTGATGCTCTGCCTTTACTCTGTGACATACATCACAAACTGCTACATACTCCGCAATATCCTTCTTCATTCCGGTCCACCAGAAAGTCTCCTTCAAATCCAAATACATCTTGGTATTTCCTGGGTGAATCGAATACGGTGAATCATGAGCCTCTTGCAAAATCAACATCCTGATCTCTGGGTTATTTGGCACATAAACACGGTCTTCAAACCACAAGGTATCGTGCTCATCCTCACGAAATCCCTTGGCTTTTCCTTTGCTCAACTTCTCCTTTAACTCAACAATTTCATTATCGGTCTTCTGTGCTTCTCTGATCTTATCCATCAGGGTCGACTGAATCTCCAATGCTGCTACATAGCCTCTTGGAACTATCTCCAAACATAGTCCGTAAAAGTCCTCGGCTAACTCCTTTGGCAGTCTTGCGGTCATGAGTGTATTGACATGGCTCTTACGGCTCAACGCGTCGGCTACTACATTAGCCTTCCCGGGGTGATACTGCAATCTCATATCATAATCTTTGATGAGTTCCAACCATCTCCTTTGTCTGAGGTTCAACTCCTTCTGCGTGAAAATGTACTTCAAACTCTTATGGTCGGTGTACACTTCACAATGATTTCCGATTAGAAAATGTCTCCATGTTTTCAAAGCATGCACTATGGCTGCTAACTCCAAATCATGTGTGGCATAATTCAACTCATGAGGTTTCAGCTGTCGTGAAGCATATGAAACAACTCTCCCCTCCTGCATAAGCACTGCTCCCAGTCCTCGACATGAAGCATCGCAATACACCTCGTAATCCTTGGTCTGATCCGGCAGAATCAACACTGGTGAGGTAACCAAACATTCCTTCAACTCCTGGAAACTGGCCTCACACTCCTCAGTCCATTTGAACTTGTTATCCTTCTTCAGCAATTCTGTCATAGGTTTTGCAATCTTCGAGAAGTTCTCAATAAATCTCTGGTAATATCCTGCCAGTCCAAGAAAACTCCTGATCTCTCCAACTGTCGTTGGGGCTACCCAATTTGTCACGGTGACAACTTTGGTGGGGTCTACTGCTATTCCTTCTCCGGATATAACATGTCCGAGGAATCCAACTTCCTTCAACCAAAACTCACATTTGCTAAACTTGGCATATAACTGGTGTTCTCTGAGCTTCTCCAATACCAAACGCAAATGCTCTTTGTGCTCTTCTTCATTCTTTGAGTAGACCAAAATATCATCAATAAACACCATGACGAACTTATCCAGGAACTCCATAAATACTTTGTTCATCATGGTCATGAAATAGGCAGGTGCGTTAGTCAGACCAAATGACATAACGGTGTACTCGTACAGCCCATACCTGGTGGTAAAAGCCGTCTTAGGTATATCCTGCTCTCGAATCTTCAACTGATGGTATCCTGATCGCAAATCAATTTTGGAAAATACCTTAGCTCCTTGCAAGCAGTCAAACAGATCATTGATCATCGGCAGTGGGTACTTATTCTTGATGGTTACTGCATTTAATCCTCGATAATAAACAACCATCCTCAAAGATCCATCCTTCTTCTCCACTAGAAGTACTGGTGATCCCCAAGGCGAAGAACTTGGGCGAATATAACCTTTATCCAGTAACTCCTTAATCTGACTCTTAATCTCCTCCAAATCTTTTGCTGGCATCCTGTATGGTCTCTTGGATATCGGCCCTGTGCCTGGCAAAAGTTCAATCAAAAACTCGATGTCTCTATCTGGTGGCATGCCTGGCAACTCTTCCGGAAATACACCAGGAAAATCCTTCACCACTGGTACTTCCTCCTGCACAACTCCTGATAAGGAATTTACGTGCATCCTCTTTGGCTCATGCCTTGATACATACTTGATCCTTCTTCCTTCTTGGGTAGTAAGCAAAATTGACTTACTAGCACAATCGATGTTTCCACCATACATCAATAACCAATCCATACCCAGAATTACATCCAAACCTTGAGATTCCAAAATGATTAAATCTGAGGGGAAAACATGTTTGCGTATACTTAACGGCACTTGATAACATCCTCGACTGGCCATATACTCTGCTCCTGGTGAGGTTACTAACATGGGTGTTACTAGAACCTTGGTGGGCAATCTATACTTATCCACAAATCCCCTTGATATGTATGAATGCGATGCACCAGTATCAAAAAGAACGAGTGCAGTAAATGACTTAACCAAAAACTTACCTATTACTGCATCTGGCTGAGCTTCAACCTCCTCCACGCTAATGTGGTTTACCCGTCCCCTGTTGAAAGGGTTCGGCTTCTTTCCTGAGCTTCCATTTCCATTTCCGTTCTGGCCTTCAGGGCATTCGTTGGCGTAGTGTTCGGTCTTCTGACACTTAAAACAAATGACTTGACTTAGATCTCTCTTGGCTGGGGTTGATGGGTTGGTACGGTTCTGGCCGTTGCTTCCTCCATTCCCATTACCATTCTTGGGACCATTGTGATTGTGCGAACTACTTCCTCCATGGGTATGCTGAAATTGTCCTCCCGACTTTGGGGTAAATTGTGGCTTCTGATGAGCTCCAGAATTGTGCTTCCCTTGTCCATACTTTCTCTTGCGGTTCTCAATCTGCTACTGCTTCCCTTCAATCATGAGAGCTCTATCTACCAACTCTTGGTAGTTGTTGAAACTTGCTACCATCAACTGCATACTCAGCTCATCATTCAGTCCTTCCAGAAACTTCTCTTGCTTAGCTGCATCTGTAGCAATGTCATCTGGGGCATAACGTGCTAGCTTGCTAAAGTCATCCACATACTGGCCAACTGTACGTCCTCCCTGGCGTAAGTTGCAAAACTCACGCTTCTTCATGGCCATTGCTCCTGCTGAAACATGGGCAATACGAAAAGCCTGCTGAAACTGATCCCATGTGACAGTGTCTACTGGATAGGTGGCTGTGAAATTCTCCCACCATGATGCTGCAGGTCCATCAAGCTGGTGTGCGGAAATTGCACCATCTCCGCATATGTGTATCCTGCAGTGGTCAACTCCCTGGCTGTCTTGCGAAGCCAATCATCTGCAACAATCGGCTTGGTGCTACTGGAAAACACCAGCGGATTTAGCCTAAGGAAACAGGTTAATTGATCAACGGTGGTGGCGGTGGTGGATTGTTGTTGTTGTTGTTCCCTTGATTCTGATTCTGGACTAGTATCTGCATCAATGCATTCTGCTGCTGGATCAACTGGGTGAGCTCCGGTGGGAATCCATTGTCACGTCTCAGAGGCATCTGAGGGTTTAGAAAGGATGAGAATATAGAATAGAATGAGGTCTAGAGGGAAAACACTACCCATATGCACATGAGACAATTTCAATCAAAACACTTCATTCAAACAAGCAAGGGCATACAATGGTCTATCTATCGTTACAAAAGTGCTTGGACTATACTAGATACATGGGGAAATACTACTACTATTATGGTGGTCGAGTAGAAAAACTGCTTCGATGAAGACTCCATGATATCTGCTCCAGCTTCATCAACATAATCATCATCACTATCATCTGGGTCCGAGTCGGTGTCGTCAATGATGATGTAGTTCTCTGGACATGTGAAATCTTCATCTTCTCCTTCTGTCGCAGGGAATCGCATAAATACTTTCAGCTTCTTCTTCAGATCATCGCTCTTCTCCACTAGTGTTGCTATTTCCTCCTCATATCCATCGCGTGTAGACTTGAATTCTTCCTCCAGTTCCGTGATTTTGATCATGGCCTTCTTCAGATCAATCATGCATGCGCACATCTGGTTCTCCTGGCGTCGAATGTGCTGGTTTAACTCCTGGATGAAAGCTGCAATTGATCGGTCCTTCCGGGTGCTGATCATCTCCCATTGCTCATCTCGGCATCCACAAATTTGGTATATAGTATCCTTAAGCTCCTTGTGGTAAACTTCTCCAATACGTCCCATGGTAATGTGGACTGCCATGCTCTTTCCTAGACTCCGGGTTGGTGCATCAAAGGAAAACTCTATGGGCTCAGTGACGGGCATGAACGTCCTTCCTAGAACTTGAACTTGAATCATCCAGCGCTCCTCTTCAGGTAAAGTGGCGTTGTAGGTCCCGGTGAAGCTTGGTACTCCGATCTTCAGGTACTTGGTGACTTCCTTCAGGTGACTTCATCCGGTTGCATGAACTTGTTCTTGCATCCTCCATCCTAAAAGAGTAGAAAAGATGAGGAGTTAGAAACGAGAAGAGAGAGAGTGATCTAGGGCTTTGGCTTAGTGGTCGTATCCTACCGTCAGCGTGTGCTCTGATACCATCTTGTAGCGACCAGACCTCAGATGGTCTGATCTCTGTGCATCAGTGTCATCCCTGGATCAGTAATGTTGACACGCACAGTACTTGAAGGATTTATAACAGAGTAGCAATCACACACTTATTACATCGAATGTCTCTGAAGAGAGCTTATTACAATGAATATGGCTTAAGGCCATCTAATAACGATAATAGCGGAAGGCTTGGAAGATAAGTGAGTCCATCAACTCCAACGGCATCACTGGGTATAGGACCACGATCCTAAGGCAATCTTACTCGTCGTCTGAAAAGTTTGCAACATGAACATTGCAGCCTGGAAACGGGTCAGTGCATGGAATATGCTGGCAAAGTAACACATAGAGAGTAATGAAGAATAAAGCTATACTACATGCATATATGGTTGGTGGAAAGCTCTATGGTTACAGTTTTTGCATAAAGCCAGTTTTTCCCTACTGCAAAGGAATAAATTTATTTAACTATCATGGTAGTTGTTAAACATTGAGAATGGTTGACAGCATTCTCAATCCCAATTAAGCATCATCATTAAAACCCAACAATATTAATTAAAGTAACCTGATGAGATTCACATGATAATCCAAGTACTAGATACTCAAAACATCCATAACCGGGGGCATGGCTAATCATGATTAGTTTATGCACTCTGCAGAGGTTTCTGCACTTCTCCCCACAAGACTCGATCTCCTTCGTTAGTTTTCTTGCACTGCATGGTGTTTGAGAAATGGATGACCGAGACATAGTCTTTCAGAAGTGCTAGCACCTTACGATTGGGTAGACCCGTACACCTACTTTCCCCTACATCTGCTAGTCTACCACTGATGAAGCCATGTACCTAGGATAGGGTCATGGACCTGTCCAAGGTACCCTCCCCAAGGACATCTCTAGAAGAAGCTATCTTTCAGTCGACCTGGAAGAATTCCACTCGACGGACTCGAAGACACTCGACCATGAAGACTCACTCGACCACCAGGAGATCTAGGGTCACTCCGCATCCAAACGGTCTATTATTAAGTAGTCTTTATGGCCATGATATCACTTTATGTAAGACGTTACCAGTAACGTCAGGTCTTTATGTACATTGAATCCTCTTCTATGTGGGATGGCTGGGGTCCTGGCATACTCTATATAAGCCACCCCCCTCCATAGGCAGAAGGGTTCGCACCCCTATAACTCTCACGCATATAATCCAGTCGACCGCCTCCGGGCACCGAGACGTAGGGCTATTACTTCCTTCGAGAAGGGCCTGAACTCTTTAAACTCTTGCGTGCACAACTACTCCATTGCTAGGATCTTTCCTCTCCTTTAGTACCCCCCCTACACTACTGTCAGACTTAGAACCACGACATTTGGCGCCCACCGTGGGGCAGGTGTCTTAGCGACTTATTGGAGAAGTTGCAATTTTTCTGATTCCCTTCATCATGGCTTCACGCGGAGTTTTGGTCGAGGGCCGCGAGATCTGTCTCGGCGCGCTTACGTTCGTCGCCGACGACTCTGCCTGGCTGCAGGAGGCTCCGCTCGACATCGTCGCGCTCCCAGTCCACGGAGCTACGCACTTTCGGGCGTGCGTCCGCGGTGTCCTCCTGCGGCAACCGTCGACCCAGTATCGGCCGGTTTTTGTGTCATCCTCCCTCCCAGCTTCCCGCCGGCGCAAGCGCTCCAGTCGGTCGAGGCTTCAGCGGTAGGTGAGGCACGCGGTGGGTCGCCAGTCGACCACCACCCAAGTCGCGGCAATCGAGCCCGACGAATCTCTCTATGGCCTGTTCGACTTGTCGAGTGGCTCTGTAGAGACTGCATCCGAGTGCGACAGCAGTGATCCAGCGGCAGAGGTCCTGATGGTCAATGGACCACATGGTCCCCCCGGCTTTCAAGGTATCAAGGGAGGTGGCGGCGGAGGCGATCAGTCGCATGTCCATGAGGAATACCTCCCCGAGCCCCTCAATTCGCTGCAGAGGGAAGAACTTCACCGCCGGAACATGGATGCGCTTCACACTCCAATTGTTGGAGAAACCCCTGAGGCTCGCACCTTAGAGGACGCCCGCTTGGCCAACTTGGCTGAGTGCACTCGACTGGAGAACCTTCAACGAGCACTCGACGAGCACGCGCGGCAACAGATCCCTGACTCCAGTCGACGCCAGCTCTTTCCACCTCCGACTCAAGTATATCGAACTCTGATTCAGAATTTAGCAGCTGTAGACCGTATAGCAGAATCAATTCAGCCTTCCCAGTCAGAGGCTGGCAGAGGCTTGATGCAGATCAGAGATTTGCTCCGAGCAGCGGGAGATCAGAATTCAGCTGTATCGCAGTCGCGGAACAGGATTCACAGCAGATCCGTGGCAGCGAACACAGTCCAGTCGGCTCATAGCCCTAGATCGCCCCCGAGGCGTGAAGGGCGTGGTGACCGGCACGATCAGTATAGGAACTGTGAGCAGTATGATCACCGATTCGATCGCAACGATCGACGTCGAGTGCCCACTCCCCCCCAAGGGGTGGGTCCTATGTGCCTCGACAGCAGGATGATAGACGCCAGCACAGTGGCGGAAGAAAAATCCCAGTCGACCCCAGAGAACCAGGCTTTGATGCGAGATCCATCATCGTTCAAGGCCTGGTCGACCAGAACAGAGCTCACAGAGAGGGTAACGACAGAGATGTACCCACCAGCAGCAGAGTGCATGTCTCTGGACCAGAGTGTTTCAGCAGAGCCATCAGAGCCGCAGTGATTCCTCCCAACTTCAGGTTGGCGACTGGAGTCAGTAAGTTCAACGGTGAGTCTAAGCCCGATACTTGGCTTGAAGACTACCGAGTGGCTGTCCAGATCGGCGGCGGAAATGACGAGGTGGCCATGAAACATCTGCCTCTTATGTTGGAGGGATCAGCCAGGGCATGGCTGACCTCTCCCAAGTGTTTGTCAGAACGTTCAAAGGAACATGCAAGCGACCAGCAGGACTGACAGAGTTGCAATCTTGTGTGCAGAAGTCGAATGAGACTTTGAGAGATTACATCCAGAGATGGATCACATTGCACCACACAGTAGAGAATGTATCTGATCACCAGGCAGTCTGCGCCTTCAAGGAAGGCGTTAAGTATAGAGAGCTAAGCCTGAAATTCGGTCGAACCGGAGACATGTCTCTGAGTCAAATGATGGAAATAGCCACCAAATATGCCAATGGTGAGGAAGAGGATCGGCTCCGGAGCGGCTAGCACAAGTCAGTCGCCCAGGAAACCGGAGGAGGGAACTCCAGTCGGAAGCAAAAGAGGAAAGCCGAGCCAGCTGCTCCTGGAGAAGCCTTGGCCGTGACTCAAGGAAAGTTCAAAGGAAAGCCCAAGGGGCCTTGGAACCCCAAGAAAGTAAAGGATAAAGAAGGAAACAACGTGATGGATTTACCGTGTCACATCCACACGAAGAAAGATGAAGAGGGTAACTTCATCTACCTGAAGCATACCACTCGACAGTGACGACTCTTGATACAGCAGTTCCAAGGGAAACAGTCCAAGGATAAGGAAAAAGAGTCGGACAAAGTTGAGGACAAGGGGGATAGTGATGAAGAATATCCCCATGTCAATTCCACCCTGATGATTTTTGCTGACGTTGAGAGCAAGAAGCGACTGAAAGTTATAAACCGAGAGGTGAATATGGCCGCTCCGGCAACACGCAATTATCTGAAGTGGTCTCAGACGGCCATCACATTCGACCAGTCAGATCACCTGACGCACATAGCCACCCCTAGGAGGCAAGCACTGGTGGTCGACCCAGTCATCGAAGGTACTCGACTGACTAAAGTATTGATGGATGGCGGCAGTAGTTTAAACATACTGTATGCAGAGACGCTGGAAGGGATGGGCATTCCGATGTCCAGACTCAGCACAAACAACATGAGTTTCTATGGAGTCATTCCTGGCAAGAAGGCCGCGTCACTCGGCCAGATTGCTCTCGATGTGGTTTTTGGTGACTCCAAGAACTTCCGCAAAAAAAAGTTGACGTTTGAGGTTGTAGATTCCCAGAGTGCCTACCACGCTATTTTGGGCAGGCCAGCTTATGCACGTTTTATGGCTCGACCATGTTACGTGTACCTCAAATTGAAGATGCTTGGCCCTAAAGGTGTGATCACTGTTACTGGTAATCGCAAGAAGGCGGAAGAGTGCTTCCAGAAAGGCTCAAAAATCGTTGATGCTCAAATGGTGGCAGAAGAGTGGCAGGAACACCAGAGAAATGCAGACCCGAGTGATTTGTTGCGAGCCAAGAAGCCCACTACGGAATCAGCGTTTCAGTTGTCCGGCGAGACGAAACCAGTTCACATCCACCCGACCGACCCCAACGATGCTCCGACTAATATCTCCACAACACTCGACCCCAAATAGGAAGAAGTGCTCATCCAGTTCCTCCGTGAGAACTGGGCATATTTGCATGGAAACATTCTGACATGCCAGGTGTACCCAGGGGGCTGGCTGAGCACCATCTGCGAGTCGATTCAAAGGCGAAACCAGTCAAGGAACATCTGCGACGGTCCGCCATTCAGAAAAGGAAGGTTATTGGCAAAGAGGTGGCTCGGCTCTTAGCAGCAGAGTTTATCCGAGAGATTTACCACTCCGAGTGGCTCGCCAATGTTGTCATGGTCTCCAAGAAGGACAAGTCACTCGCATGTGCATTGACTTTAAACATATCAATCGGGCCTGCCCGAAAGATCATTTTCCTCTTCCCCGCATCGACCAAATAGTCGACTCGACTGCGGGATGTGAGCGACTGTCTTTCTTAGACGCTTATTCCAGGTACCATCAGATCCGTCTGTTTGGACCCGATGAGATCAAAACAGCTTTTATCACCCCATTCGGGTGCTTCTGTTATGTCACCATGCCATTCGGCCTCAAGAATGCCGGAGCCACGTTCATGAGGATGATTCAGAAGTGTTTGCTTACTCAAATCAGTCAGAATGTGGAAGCATACATGGATGACATTGTGGTCAAGTCACAGAAAGGTTCCGACCTGCTGACTGACCTCGCTGAAACATTTTCCAACCTCAGGAGGTATGATATCAAGCTTAATCCATCCAAGTGCACATTCGGAGTTCCTGGCGGGAAGCTTCTCGGTTTTCTCATTTCCGAACGAGGAATCGATGCAAACCCAGAGAAAGTGGGCACTATACTCCGAATGAAACGACCTGTGCGGGTGCATGATGTTCAGAAGCTTACTGGTCGCTTGGCCGCTTTAAGTCGATTCATCTCTCGTCTCGGTGAGAAGGCATTACCTCTGTACCGACTGATGAAGAAGTTAGATAAGTTCGAGTGGACTCCTGAAGCTGACGCAGCGTTTGCAGAGTTGAAAACCCTGCTTTCCACCCAGCCGGTGCTTGCTGCCCCAATCAGCAAAGAGCCTCTGCTGCTTTACATTGTAGCCACAGGACAAGTCGTCAGCACAGTACTTACGGTCGAGCGGGAAGAAGAAGGGAAAGCCTTCAAAGTTTAGCGCCCAGTATATTACATTTCTGAAGTCTTGACCCCATCAAAGCAAAGATACCCTCATTATCAGAAGCTCGTATATGGGATTTATATGACCACGAAGAAAATTTCTCACTACTTCTCTGACCATACCATCACAGTCGTCAGCGACGCCCCCTTATCAGAGATTCTGCACAACAGAGACGCAACTGGTCGAGTGGCAAAATGGGCGATTGAACTCCTTCCCCTAGATATCAGATTTGAGGCAAAGAAAGCTACCAAGTCCCAAGCAATAGCAGATTTCCTCGTCGAGTGGACTGAACAACAGTTACCGACTCAAGTTCACTCGGAGCATTGGACTATGTTCTTTGATGGCTCTAAAATGCTCAATGGTTCCGGTGTCGGGGTAGCGTTGGTTTCCCCCCGAGGAGATAAGCTCAGATATGTACTCCAGATTCACTTTGATTCCTCCAACAACGAAGCAGAATACGAAGCACTTTTGTATGGGTTGCGTATGGCCATTTCACTCAGCGTCCGTCGCCTCATGGTCTACGGTGACTCGGATTTGGTGGTTAATCAAGTGATGAAGGAGTGGGACATCAGAAGCCCAGCTATGACTGGTTACTGCAACACAGTAAGAAAGCTGGAGAAGAAATTCGAGGGTTAGAGCTTCATCAGTGGCGTGTTTTTGGAACATGTCCACGTGCCATCAGTTCAAGAGGATCCTTTCACCGAAGAAGCCCCGCAGCCAAAAAGTGCCACGGATCCGACTGAAGTCGAGGTCCCAGCTGTGGTCGACTTAATCATGGAGGTTCTGGTTATCACTCCTGACTGGACAGTGCCTTACATCGCGTATATCCTAAGGAAATAGCTCGCAGAGAATGAATAAGAGTCTAGGCAGATCGTCCGTCGATCCAAGGCCTTTACTGTCATGAAGGGACAGTTGTTCAGAGAAAGTGCGACTGGAGTCAGCTAGAAATGCATAACACCGGAAGAGGGTCGAATGATTCTCAACGACATCCACTCGGGGACCTGTGGCCATCATGCGTCCTCTCGGACCATCGTGGCTAAAGCATACCGAGCGGGTTTTTACTGGCCCAGAGCAAATGAAATGGCGAAGGAGATAGTCGACAAGTGTGAAGGATGTCAGTTCTACTCCAATATGTCACACAAGCCCGCCTCAGCCTTGAAGACCATTCCAATCGTCTGGCCTTTCGCTGTTTGGGGGTTAGATATGGTTGGACCACTGAGAACTGGTAGGAGCGGCTTCACCCATGTACTGGTGGCAGTCGACAAGTTCACCAAGTGGATCGAAGCCAAGCCCATTAATAATCTTGATGCTAGTACTGCCATCAGCTTCATCAGAGAATTAATATTCAGATGTGGAGTTCCGCATAGCATCATCACTAATAATGGGTCAAACTTCGATTCCGATCAATTCAAAGCCTTCTGCGCTTCTCAAGGCACACGAGTCGACTACGCTTCAGTCGCCCACCCCCAGTCGAATGGACAAGCAGAAAGAGCAAACGGCCTAATTCTCAAAGGACTGAAACCCCGGTTGATGCGTGACCTCAAGCACGCAGCAGGCGCATGGGTCGATGAACTTCCATCAGTTCTTTGGGGATTGAGGACTACTCCAAATCGGTCGACTGGGAGAACTTCGTTCTTTCTGGTCTACGGAGCCGAAGCGGTTCTACCAAGTGACCTGCTTCACAATGCACCGCGAGTCGAGCTCTACTCTGAAGTCGAAGCAGAACAAGCCCGGCAGGATGCAGTCGACCTTCTGGAAGAAGAAAGAGAGATGGCCATGATCCGATCGACCATCTATCAACAAGACTTGCGCCAATTCTATGCCAGAAATGTGAAGAGCCGAGCCTTCCAAGAAGGAGACTTGGTCCTCCGAGTGGACCAACAGAAGCCACACAAACTTGCCCCTACTTGGGAAGGCCCCTTCATTGTTACCAAAGTTCTCCACAACGGAGCATACCGTCTTTACAACGTCGGTCGCCAGATTGACGAGCCACGAGCTTGGAATGCGGATCTGCTCTGCCCCTTTTATACTTATGTATTCACTCGGATGAGTTGTAATAAAAGTACTTTTGTAGTTTATTTATCAAAGACAAGAGCTTTATAATTTTCCCAGTGATTGTTGTTACTTTCGTCCACATAAAACAGTCCCCCAGTGGGTGTCTTAGCTGCGAATCCGTTTCGCCTAAGTTTATAAAAAAATCCTTACCGAGTGGTGAGCCAGCCTTCCACTCGGAGTCTTAGCTGCGAATCCGTTTCGCCTAAGTTTAAACGAAATCCTACCGAGTGGTAAGCCAGCCTTCCACTGGGAGGCTTCGCTGCGAATCCGTTTCGCCTAAGTTCAAACAAAATCCTACCGAGTGGTAAGCCAGCCTTCCACTCGGAGGCTTAGCTGCAGTCCAAGTACTCGCGTAAGTTCAAACAAAATCCTACCGAGTGGCAAGCCAGCCTTCCACTCGGAGGCTTAGCTGCAGTCCAAGTACTCTCCTAAGTTCAAACAAAATCCTACCGAGTGGCAAGCCAGCCTTCCACTCGGAGGCTTAGCTGCAGTCCAAGTACTCGCCTAAGTTTAAACAAAATCCTGCCGAGTGGAGAGCAAACCTCCCACTCAGGGGCTTAGCTGCAGCCCAGTGCTCGCCTAAGTTTTTGAAAATCCTACCGAGTGGAGAGCAAACCTCCCACTCGGGGGCTTAGCTACAGCCCAGTGCTCGCCTAAGTTTTTGATAATCCTACCGAGTGGAGAGCAAACCTCCCACTCGGGGGATTAGCTGCAGCCCAGTGCTCGCCTAAGTTTTTGAAAATCCTACCGAGTGGAGAGAAAACCTCCCACTCGGGGGCTTAGCTGCAGCCCAGTGCTCGCCTAAGTTTTTGAAAATCCTACCGAGTGGAGAGCAAACCTCCCACTCAAGGGCTTAGCTGCAGCCCAGTGCTTGCCTAAGTTTTTGAAAATCCTACCGAGTGGAGAGCAAACCTCCCACTCGGGGGCTTAGCTGCAGCCCAGTGCTCGCCTAAGTTTTTGAAAATCCTGCCGAGTGGAGAGCAAACCTCCCACTCGGGGGCTTAGCTGCAGCCCAGTGCTCGCCTAAGTTTTTGATAATCCTACCGAGTGGAGAGCAAACCTCCCACTCGGGGGCTTAACTGCAGCCCAGTGCTCGCCTAAGTTTTTGAAAATCCTACCGAGTGGAGAGCAAACCTCCCACTCGGGGGCTTAGCTGCAGCCAAGTGCTCACCTAAGTTTTTGAAAATCCTACCGAGTGGAGAGCAAACCTCCCACTCAGGGGCTTAGCTGCAGCCCAGTGCTCGCCTAAGTTTTTGAAAATCCTACCGAGTGGAGATCAAACCTCCCACTCGGGGGCTTAGCTGCAGCCCAGTGCTCGCCTAAGTTTTTGAAAATCCTACCGAGTGGAGAGCAAACCTCCCACTAAGGGGCTTAGCTGCAGCCCAGTGCTCGCCTAAGTTTTTGAAAATCCTACCGAGTGGAGAGCAAACTTCACACTCGGGAGCTTAGGTGCAGCCCAGTGCTCGCCTAAGCATGACGAGGCACAAGCCAATTGCAAATTGTGCTTCGTCCCTACCTGCAAAAGTGCATCACAAACACTACCATATATTCCGAGCGAAGGACAATGATCGTTCGAAGGCGAATGCAAACATATTCAATGGTAAACCCAAGTTCAGATAACGGCCTGTGGATCCGGAAGTGCTCAGGCACCAAGCCTGTTAAAGTTTATCGGTTACAAAAACCACTCGGCATTCTGAGCCAAATTTAAGGCATCAAGCATAGAAGTTTTTTACTCCTCCTGCGGAGGACTGGAAGGCGCAATGAACTCGTCCAGGTCGATTCCATCTGCAATCCGAGTGGCACCAGCAATGAAGGTCTCCATGAAAGATCGGAAGTCATGCTTCTTGGTATTGGCCACCTCGAGAGACACCAACTTGTCCTCTCGCGCGTCCTTGCAATGAACACGGACCAGAGACAGAGCAACGTCGGCACCACACCTGGCAGAAGACTTCTTCCATTCTTGCACTCGACTTGGAACTTCGTTCAGTCGAGTCATCAGAGACTCAAGGTCGTTCTGAAGTGTTTCTCCTGGCCAGAGTGCAGTGTCGATGCGCAATGTTGCAACCTTCAGTCTCGCAAGATAGTCGACCATAGCAGCAACGCGAGACTCGAGACGGAGCACGTTCATGGCGGCTTCATCCTTCATAGGAGAGTTGATGGGATCCAAGCTAGTTTCCACTCGACTAGTCTCCTCTTCAAAGTTTTGGCAGAATTATGTGGATATGACCCAAGGATAAGCTAAAGTTTCTACAATAAGTCAATGATTATCAGTCGGATATAAGGGGTTACCTTCGAGCATGAGGAATAACTTCTTGGCGAGCCCTCCCAGATAAGCCTCTAAGTCGTTCTTCTTTCCCGCCAGTTCGCTAGCCTTGTCGCTCAGGGCTATCTTTTCCCTCTTCTGTTGGTGACCTCCTTGTTGGCCGCGTCGAGAGCAGCTTTCAGATTGGCATTCTCCTCTTCAAGTTTGGTGATTGAAGCCAACTTTTCTTCTGCGAGTTTCGTCTTGTCCGAAGCCGCTTTCTGCGCCCCGGCGAGGTCAAGGTCCTTCTTCTTTAGAGCATCCCTTAGTTTATCTGCAAAATGACAGTGAGACCAGACCCAGGAATGGACAAAAAATAAGGGCAGTCGTCAAGGTTCTCACCAAACATACCTTTTGCCTCCTCCTTCACCTTCGTGAAGTTCTCCTGGACAAGCTTCAGATCAAGTTCGAGCTGGATATGCTTGTTCTCCTACTCAGTATAACGAGACACAAGCTCACAAGATTTCTGCGAAAGATCAGTCGACAGACGTCAAAGACAGGTCACTTCCGAGTGACTAAGAGAAAAATCATAGCATTTCTAAGACTACAGCCGAATCAAAATATTCAACTGTAGTCTCGGGGACTACACCCAGTGGGTGCACTCAGCGTGCCCCCATTGGCTCTACCGGCTCGGATCGATCAGTCGACCGAAAATAGCCAACTGCCAACAGTTAGACACAGTTTCAAAAAAAAAGAGAAAGCAGTGAAGTATTCTTCAGACCATAGCCGACTACTAACAGTCGACCACGGTCTCGGGGACTACACCCAGTGGGTGCACTCAGCGTGCCCCCACTGGTTCCATGATTCCATTCGACCAGATCGAGTGAAGAAAGCAAAAGAGAAAAAGTTCAAGACATAAAGACTACAGTCGACTGGCAGCAGTCCACCGTAGTCTCGGGGACTACATCCAGTGGGTGCACTCAGCGTGCCCCCACTAATCCAGACATTTCAATCGACACACCCAGTGGGTGTATGACAAGTATTAAGGTGTTCAGAAAGAAAAATTGTCAGGTATCATATCCTAACATAACAGGCGGTGGTCAACTAACCTGGACATTGCTCTGAAGAGCTAAACTTGCATCATAAGCTGCTTGGCTGGCGTCTCAGATCGCCTTCACCTGCTCCATCATGACCCCCGCCTGGCGTATGGCTTCCTTGGCAGCACCTGCTTGGTCCTCTGGGACGTGGTGTGCGGAGAAGAGGGAAGGTGGATCAGCACTCGACGACGGAGGGCGGACACTCGTCAACGGCACCGCAAAGGACACGGTATCCCGAGCAACGTTGCCCCCCTCCGGAACCAATGTCTCAGGCGCTGACGCAACCTGAGCAGTCTTGCCAGCAGACGCTTTCCTGTTCCTCCTTTGCCTCAATGGCTCCTCATCGTCGTCGTCAGGGAGATCAATGATAACGCTAGGTGGAGCTACAGAAAGGTTCACTGTTAAAAAAATGAAGATCCGATCGACCGAAAGTGAAACTGCACAGATCATACCAGGATTAGAAGTGGCAGCATCCTCCATTTCTTGATCTTCATGCCTGGCTGAGGTCTCAGAAGTAGCAGCACTGCGATTTCAGAAATCAGTGGGTCAGCGATTGGGTCGACCAAGAATATATCCGTGTTGAAAGAGAAAACATGAGTTATGCCATTACCCAGAAACAGTCGGAATCTCCATCCTCATCTTTGGTAAGGCCTTCGCCGGTTTTGTCGGTGCCGCTCGGGGTTGCTTCGCCGCTTTCTTAGTCGGCGTCGGAGAAGTCGTCCGAGGGCGTTTGGTCGACTGCCCAGTAGGCACGGCTCCCTTGCCACGCTCGACCGCAAGATCATGGGCGAGCTTGGACCGTCTTTCAGTGCGAGGAGGCTCGACTACCTCCTCCTCTTCCTCCTCCTCTTCCTCATCAGAGCCAGCGTCTTCTTCACCCTCGTCGCCGTCCGACTCCCACTCCTCCTGGCTTTCACCTCCACTTCCTTCTTCTTCTTCGGTCTGTTCTTGCGCCCCGTTGGGCATTGAGTACATCTCGGTAGTGATCTGGAAGACAACAAACAAGATAAAGGTCAGTCGACCGAATTGCAGCAAAGCAGAATGAAGAAAGCAGAATCACAGTCATAGAAATGTAGTCGGACCTTATCTGGTTCGTAAGACTGGTCGAGTGGCGGGATCCTCCTGGCTCCACGAGGATTATCTCTGTTCCTCGTGATGGCGGTCATCCACCTCTCCAGAGTGACATCGTCGACTTCCTCCGGGTGGACCCGAGTGGTGTCTTCAGTACCAAAGTACAACCACATCGGATGGCCTCGATACTGAAGTGGCTGAATGCGCCGTCGAAGGAAAACCTCTAGAAGATCCATGCCCGTCACTCCGTCACGAATGAGCTGAACCACGAGCTCCATCAACATCCTAACCTGAGCCTTCTCCTCCGGAAGCACCTTGAGAGAAGATGGCTTGTTCACTCGGTCCATGGAGAACGGAGGGAGGCCAGTCGACTGCCCTGGCGTCGACTGGTCTTGGCAGTAGAACCAGGTCGACTGCCACCCTCGAACTGACTCGGGAAGGGTCATGGCTAGAAAGGCGCTCTTACTCCTCATCTGAACTCCAAGACCCCCGCACATCTGGATCACTTGGGTTCTCTCGTCACTTGGGCTAGCCTTTTTCACCGTCTAAGAACGACAGGTGAAAATGTATTTGAAAAGACCCCAGTGCGGCCGACAACCCAAGAAGTTTTCGCACAAGGACATGAAAGCGGCGAGGTAGGCAATGGAGTTGGGCGTGAAGTGATGGAGTTGTGCCCCAAAGAAGTTCAGAAACCCCCGAAAGAAAAGATTCAGCGATAGAGAAAAACCGCGATCTACATGGGTGGCTAAGAGGACGCACTCACCCTCCTGAGGCTGCGGCTGCCACTCCCTTCCCGGGAGCCTTGATGACCCATGGGGGATCAGTCCTTCGTTGGCCAGGTCGTCGAGGTCCTTCTGGGTGATGGTCGAGCGGATCCAATCTCCCTGGATCCAGCCTTGTGGCAGGCCGGACCGCGACGAGGATCCGCCCCGACTAGTCGCTCTCCCCTTCGCCTTCACCGTCGCCTTCTTCGCCCGCTCCAAAGCCGCCGCCCTTTCCTTCACCATCGTCGCCGGCGAGGCGCGCAAGGAGCAGCGGGGCGGAGGAGGAAGCAAGTGCAGCGGGCAAGCTCGAGGAAGAGGGAGAGGGGATTGAGGGTGCACTATTCGAAAAAACCCCGTCCGGCGCCTTATATGAAGCCTCTCCCGAGTGGCTGACTGATGGGCCCGGACAATCCTGTCAAATCCCGCGACAGGCGCGCGTGCGATACGTGGCGAAAAAGATGGCGCGAGGATCAAGGCGTCTTTGCCTTATGCCATCCGAGTACCGCGGCCTCCTCCGCTTCGCGCGCTCCCCGAAATTCGGATCCCGTCAAATCCGCGGATAGCAGAGCAACCTGTGAGACAACAGATTTCCTCCGTTCCATCACCCGAAAATCTCCAAGTTCGTAAAATTCACTCGGCAGGCGCAAAGAATGGATCAAGGCGACTGAAAGAGAAGTTGACGTCATCACTAAAAAGTCATTGATCCAGAGTAAGACACTCTCGTAGCACGAAAAGCAGGTCGGAAGAATTCTCAACTCCCCCCCCCCACTCAAACCTCGATCCATTCGGGGGCTAATGATGAAGCCATGTACCTAGGGTAGGGTCATGGACCTGTCCAAGGTACCCTCCCCAAGGACATCTCTAGAAGAAGCTGTCTTTCAGTCGACCTGGAAGAATTCCACTCGGCGGACTCGAAGACACTCGACCATGAAGACTCACTCGACCACCAGGAGATCTAGGGTCACTCCACATCCAAACGGTCTGTTATTAAGTAGTCTTTATGGCCATGATATCACTTTATGTAAGACGTTACCAGTAACGTCGGGTCTTTATGTACATTGAATCCTCTTCTACGTGGGCTAGCTGGGGTCCTGGCGTACTCTATATAAGCCACCCCCCTCCACAGGCAGAAAGGTTCGCACCCCTGTAACTCTCACGCATATAATCCAGTCGACGCCTCCGGGCACCGAGACGTAGGGCTGTTACTTCCTCCGAGAAGGGCCTGAACTCGTTAAACTCTTGCGTGCACAACTACTCCATTGCTAGGATCTTGCCTCTCCTTTAGTACCCCCCCTGCACTACTGTCAGACTTAGAACCACGACAACCACTATAAGAGTTCGCACGACTTAATCAACTATGCTAGAGCCCATAATAGCATGTGGCTGCACACGGAAGTTTCTAGCATGAATAATCTTATGATCCCTTTGAGCCTGGGTGGCGGTCCAAAAACAAACAGGCAATCCTGAAATACCCAGGTACCTCAATCCACCCAGATGTGTATTAAAGTTGCCACTTTAAATAAACCATTAATTAACAATCTCACATCTGTCATGGAAATTCACTCACCCAATCCACGTCTACTAGCATAGCATGGCATGATAAGCAAACGTAGAAGTAACTCTCAGGGGTTTGATAATAAAACAGGTAATAGGTACTACCTCATCTATTTCCCGAAACCCACATATTAATCAAATCCTAATCATGCAATTGTTTGAGGATTGATCTAATGCATAAAAACTGGGTAGGAAAGAAGTATGATCAAAGTGTTACTTGCCTTGCTGATGATCCGTGAAACCTAGGGATTCGAAGTAGCAAGCGGCGCAATCCGGGTACTATATCGCAAGCAAACAAACAAACAAGCATACAATAAGTACTCATCTAATGCACAGGTAAAACTCAAATAAACGATCTAACCAGAAAGTTCAACTTAAGAACTCCGATTTGCAAAAAGAATCAAATCAAACAAAGAGGCAAAACTTAAACTGCGAAAGAAACAAGCTTCGTTTACTAATCTGGACCTAAGTCAAATTTTACAGAACCAAAAACTTGGTTGAGTAGATTAAACAGAAAGAGTGTTTCGAGACGAAACTCTAGGCGTTTGAATCGCCTGATTCCGATAAACGAGCGAAAAATTAAACTAAAATGAAAATCGGATCAGAAATTGCGATTAGAAAAATCGCGGAATAAATCCAAGAAAAGAAATACGACGAACAGATTAACGAACGAACGTTCGTTATCTGAATCTAAACGATGAACGCGTTCGTTAAAACGAACGAACGAGCGCTAATTAACCGAAACCGAAAAAACTGATCTAATAAAAGAAAACGAAACTAAAAAAACCGGCGAAAAACCGATCGGTTTTCCTAAAAAAACATGGCGGCGGCGAGGTCAACCTCGGGGTGCAGGTCGGCGGTGGCGGCAGCTCCGGCGAGGGCGGCGGTGGTCGGCGAGGCGGCGGCGGCGGCAGCAGCTAGCGGCGGTGGCGGCTGCGCGGGCTGGCGGCGACGGCGGCGGGCTAGGGTTAGGGTTTGGCGGTGGCAGCGGCTTGGGCTAGCGGCGGCTTGGGCTGGGGCGGGGTCGGCCCGGGGCGGCGGCTTATAAAGACCTGGCCAGGCGGAGTCCAGGCCGGTTACGGCCCGTAGTCGGTTCTAGTTTTTTTTAAGTAATTATCGCGCGGAAAAACAAACGAAAGAAATACTAACCGGACTCCAAAAATCCCAAAATAAATTTTCCTCGGCTTCTAAAATCAAGCCGAACAAGATGAACATTTATTTGGGCCTAAATGCAATTTTGAAAAACACACATTTTTCCTAAAATCAAATAAAATAGCAATAAAATCCAAAATAAAAATTTTATTTGATTTTTTTATTAAATCCTCAATATTTCTTTATTTTGGGAAAGTCATTTTATTCCCTCTCTCATATTTATATAATTGAAGTAATTGAAGATAAAATAAATAAAATCAAATGATCCTATTTCCAAAATTTGAGAAAACTCAAATATGAAAATAACGAAATCCCCAATCTCTCCGTGGGTCCTTGAGTTGCGTAGAATTTCTAGTATCGAGGCAAAATGCAATAAATATGATATGCAAGGTGATCTATTTGTATAACATTCCAAATTGAAAATTTGGGATGTTACAGAAATACTCCATTAACATGGATTTTGAAGCATTTTCAGAGGCGACAACATTCTTCAAGTCAGCCTACGCATTGAATGCAACCATGTGCATATTCGGGAGATGAAGAGGCAACTGCAAGACAGGCGGGTGATTGGCGCAAAGTGAGAAGCCAAATATCCTCCACATAGCCTCCGGAGGGGTGACCCACCTTGCGTCAACGTGTCTCTTGATCTCATCAATGTTACCATCGGCGTCGGGCTGATCGATGCTGAAAGAAGCCTTATCATGGCCCTTGTAAATGTACTTGTAAAGACATTTGACGGCCTTTATGCTAGAGCAGACCTCAATGTTGATGTGGCAATTGAACATCCGCAGAAGGTATGGGTTATAAGGCACAACCCATCTGTTGTCCAACATCTTCCCTCGGACCTTAGCACGTCTACCATCGTCTCTTCGCCGGTACACTGGGTATGAGTCCTTCCGCTGTGCTGTGTTTTCATTGAACGGTCGCGGGTATCTGCAATTGCATCTGTTTTCTTGCATGCAAACATTATTTGGGTTGAGAGCACCGCATGGTCCGTGCATCATATGTTTTACCACCATTGCATACAATTCCGGGATACTTATGCTTGTCTGGGAGCTCCGCGGAAATGAGTCGGTCATACTGCTCCGGGATGATAAGCTTATATGCTGAGTCCATGATCAACAAAAAATGTGCGTGGGGAAGGCCCCTTTTTTGGAACTCGACTACGTATACATAAGCGACAACAACACCCAGAATATGCTTCTTGAACAACATGTCTTTCATAGCCTATAGTTTGCCGTAGAACACGCAAGCCACAATATCAGGTCGGTCTTGCACCGTCTGACCAAGCAGCAACTCATTCGTTATCTCTTCCCATTTAGGATTGCAAGTCATGGTCAAGAAGATGTTAGGCTTCCCGTATGTATGGACAATTGCCATGGCATCCATATGTCTATTCTTCATGTCGCGGTCACTACCAGGGTATGTTCCAGGGAGCACTATTCTTGTCCCAACAGCGCTTGCTCGCGGCTCGCCTGATGTGATTGCATCAACAACTCCTTTATACAAGTCGGCCCGAATCTGCGTCTGGTTCTTCCTGTACCACCTCAACCGACAACTCTCAATCTTGACATACATGTCGACCGCCCATTGCTGCAGCAGGCGTGCTCCACAGAGTATGGGATTGAAAATCGCAGGCCGTGTCTGCAGCATGTAACAGTAGTAGTCTTTGACAGAGACGCACAACCTGCTATTCCCCTCTGCACGTGATCGAGTACCATCAAAATGAGGATATATTCGAGAAATAAGATATTATTTGTAACAAAATGGGACGCATACGACATACCTGCATCCTCATCATCATCAAGGCCCAGTTGAGGATGTAGTACAACCTCCCAAGGACCATTACGTTTAGGTAGCTTCGGATGCCAACCTAGTTCCCCCCTTGGATAGGATAGGGAATAAGACAACGGGTCATATGCTACGGAGGTCACACATATACTGTGCCTTTCGTTGTTGTTACCACAAAGTGTTATCCTCCGATCAAACCTTTTTGCTAGGTCGTTGCCCTCAACCCAAATTGCAGCGACCTCAGATAACAACGGTCTATTATATCTTCTTTGGTCAAGCCTCTTATCGGTGTTTAGGTCTATCCTATAATCATCGAGGTTGTCCTTGTGTGCACCCAAACTCCTAAATTGCTGGGAGTACGGGTGTTTTTTGAGTATGTCTACTAACTTCTTCACGACATCCTGGTCTAATTGCTTGGTGGCCGCCTTATGATGAGTTATGGTTGGGTCGTCATCATAGAAGTACAACTGCAGATGTTCTGGACGTGAGCTAGGCCCGCACGAATGCACATTATGGTAGATGGTGCCGTGTGCCCGACATGTGTACACCCCAGACTTCATCTTTGTGTAGTTCTCATCAAGGCTGACGCCAAGGGTTGTGAAGGAGAAATGCCCATTGAAGAACCGTATGTTCTCACGAAAATGTCTAGAATCTGCATCCATGCTGGACCATAGCCTCATTAGCTCTAGGATTGGTTCCAGTTGCGTAAGTTCGATCTGGCCATTACGACAGCAGAACCCGTTGGTCTCAGACTCAAACTTTTTGGCCTTGCAGTGTTTGCAGTTTGCGGCGAGCTTCAGGGTGTGAGTGGTGTCTGGGATGTTTGTGTAGACAAAGTCTAATGGATCAACCTCGGTAGGTATAGCAGACGACATGCTCGCTTCCTCGTCATCCTCCATGGTGTCATTATCGGATCCTATCAGCATTTGTTCAAACATGATGTTCAAAACATTATTTCCTAATAACTATAATTACAAAAAAGCTCCATGACTTCATAGTTCATAGTTGACCATACCTTGGTCGTGAAACATGTAGTACTCCTCATCCATCAAGTCGGATGGTGTCGGCTCATCGCCCATGATGCGGTCTCGGAACCCATCGATGTCGTCTGCATTATCATCATGGCGAATGTGTCAATAGACAACATCATGTCAGAAGAGGGTTGCTGAGAATGAGCATAAGAACGTGACAATAGCATTTTCATACCATTGGTACCAACAATGTAATTCGGCATGATCATCGGAGGGTCGCCATCAGATGAATCATCTTTGGCGGTCCGAGAGAGGGGTATTGCGCGGCAGGTGGATGCGGGACATTTTAGATGTTGAGTTTGCTAGGTCTGGACGTGGGAGTGCGAGGGATTCTTTGCACGGGGTGTTTTTCTTTGCACCATAAGTTGCCTTTCTCTTTGCACTCAACTCCCCCTTCTCTTTGCTGCATGACCTCCATTCTCGCAGCTTCTTATTTTTTTCTTCAAGATCGATCGATCCGTCATCCACTTGTTTCCGATATGTTGCTCGCCTTCGCGCGTTTGATTGCTCCATTTGATCAGGAGTTAAGTTACATTTGCGTTCCTTAACACACTGCCTCCTAGCTAGGTGGTTATCATGAATGACATTAGGCGTGATTGTAGTGGAATGAGGCAATACCGCATCATCTTGTGACAATGATGTATAGCTCGACCTAGTTGGATCGGCTGGTTATACATCAGTGTAAAAACATAATCAGTATTGAATTAATTGGTCATTGATACCAAAGGTACCAGCATATTATCTATGTATATATGTAATGCTTTGTTCAATCTGACTACTACCGCCCATTTACATACGGTCTATTTTTCTTACCAAAAGTAAAACGAGTGAACGTTAAAACATTGAGGTTCAAAAGTTTCACTTGCATGAAAACTTATTAACCATACTTAAATTAGAAACATTATGACTATGTACAATAAAGGCGAGCTGAATCATAAAGTATTCTAAGCCGATATCGTAAGGGCAGGAAGATTTTCATCTTGGTGCTTCACGTAGCTCGGCTTTGAGCCTTTTTCTGCACCTTTTTATCATCAAGGATTATAGAGGATGGTTGTTCCCCATTAGTGATATCACCGAGAGCGCTCTGTGGTACACTTTGCATACCTGCTTGATGATTGAAGGTGTTGTACTCATTTATCTTCCGATAACAATCATACAGTTGGCAACAAAGGGAGTATATACATTCGTCGTAGTGCTGAAATATAACATACTCGTACCCGATATGTCAAGGGCAGAGAGATTTTCATGGAGATGCTTGTTGGCGGTGTCCTCATTTTTCTTTCGATAACCACCTCGCCTCGGAGGTTTTAGTGGCTCCTTGTTTTTGTCAGCATCCTCTTTGTTCTTACGATACGATGCCCGTCTCCGCGCGTTTATTAGCTCCCTCTTGTCATCTACTCATTGAAGGAGCAAGATGTGAGAGTACTCAACGCAGGAATGCAAATTGTATTAATTGTTCATTGGATTGATTAAAAATCAGACAATCTTACCAGACATTGTAAGGGAAGGTTGATATTCATGTTGTAGTTTCTCTGCTTCCTCCTCTTTTTGTTATGATAAGCAGCTCGCCTCTTGGCGTTTATCTTATCCCTTTTTTCGTTAGACAAGATACCTTTCTTAGTTTGTTTGGAGACATTCACGACAGATCCTGTAGTCATGTGCTCGTATGTTGAATCGGGTTGGGGTAAAACTTGAGCAGTTGCATTAATGTACATGTGTCTTCCGCCATCTATACGAGACACATCTAGAGCCTCTGGAACAACACAAAATCAATATGAATCTTGAACATCTGCAACAACCTATATAAGCATGATACGGTTCACAACTAAAGACGAATCCGGTAATACCATTTACACTTTGTGCTATGGCTGTTCCAGACTCGTGTGTGAGACAACTGAGAGGCACAAACGAAGCGTCATTCATTATGAATGAGCTTGCCGGGTTGTTTGCTTGAAGTAAAAATAACCGGTAGTGGACATAATGAGTCAGTTTACTGCTAACCGAAGTGTCGATTATTCATTATGTTTAATACTCATCTGAGATCAGATGGGAAGGCCGCTGAACATATGTGATATCACCATCGGTGTGTTGGGGAACAACCGGCTGTGCGGTCTGTCCAGGTATGGACCGATCTAAAGTTGGTTCATACTTGCAACTGAGATATAGTTCATCACATTAAGAGAATAAAATTATGAGTACTCTCTCCGCACAGACTCATACCTGGACTAATAGGGTAATTATCATCAAATGTTGTCCCATCCATCTGATATGCAACAACTTCAGTACTCACGATCTCATTATGCGGAACAACCGGTTGCGGGGTTGATCCAACTGGCATACTTGGCATACTTGGGTAGTTATCACCATCATGTGTCCCATCCAACTTATCTGCAACCACTTCAGTAAATGAAATCACAATCAGGATCTAGCTTGATATGTATAGCAAGTTTTATAGAAAAACATTGACCTGGAGGTACATCTGACGATGTCATAGTGAAATCACCGAGAGCGCTCTATGGAACACTTTGCATGCCCGCTTGATGATTGAAGGTGTTGTACTCATTTATCTTCCGATAACAATCATATAGTTGGCAACAAAATGAGTATATACATTCGTCGTAGTGCTGTAATATAGCATACTCGTACCCGATATGTTAAGGGCAGGAAGATTTGCATGGAGATGCTTGTTGGCGGCGTCCTCATTTTTCTTTCGATAACCACCTCGCCTCGGAGCTTTTATCTGCTCTTTGTTTTTGTCAGCATACTATTTGTTCTTACGATACGCTACCCGCCTCCGCCCGTTTATTAGCTCCCTATTATCATAGACTGAATGAAACAGTAAGATGTGAGAGTAGTCAACGCAGGAATGCAAATTGTATTAATTTTCTTTGGATTGATTAAAAATCAAACAATCGTACCAGACATTGTAACGGAAGGTTAATATTCATGCTCTAGTGTTTCTGCTTCCTCATCTTGTTTCTTTCGATAAACAGCTCGCCTCTTGGCGTTTATGTGCTCCCTCTTTTTTGTCAGGGAAGATACCTTTCTTAGTTTGTTTGGAGACATTCCAGACAGATCTTGTAGTCATGTGCTCAGATGTTGAATCGGATTGGGGTAAAACTCGAGATGTTGCATTAATGTACACGTGTCTTCTTCCATCTATATGAGACACATCATGAGCCTCTGGAACAACACAAAAGCAATATGATTCTTGTACATATGCAACACAACCTCTATAAGCATGATACGGTTCACAACTAAAGAGGAATCAAGTAATACCATTTACACTTTGTGCTACGGCTGTGGTAGACTCGTATGTGAGACAACTGAGAGGCACAAACGAAGCTTCATTCAATATGAATGAGGTTGCCGGGTTGTCTGCTTGATCTAAAAATAACCGATAGTGGACATAACAAGTCAGTTTACTGCTAACCGAAGAGCGTTGATTATTCATTATGTTTAATACTCACCTGAGACAAGATGGGAAGGCCACTGAACATATGTGATATCACCATCAGTGGGTTGGGGAACAACCGGTTGTGCGGTCTGTCTAGGTATGGACCGATCTGAAGTTGGTTCATACTTGCAACTGAGATATAGTTCATCACATTAAGAGAATAAAATTATGAGTACTCTCTCCGCACAGACTCATACCTGGACTAATAGGGTAATTATCATCAAATATTGTCCCATACATCTGATATGCAACAACTTCAGTACTCACAATATCATTATGAGGAACAACCGGTTGCGTGGTTGATCCAACTGGCATACTTGGCACTCTTGTGTAGTTCTCAACATCATTTGTTCCATCCAACTTATCTGCAACCACTTCAATACATGAAATCACAATCGGGGTCTAGCTTGACATGTATAGCAAGTTATATAGAAAAAAAATTACCTGGAGGTACATCTGACGATGTCATATGTTCCGCTGCTTTGCTTTGTGGATTCCCCATACGTACCTGTAAACACAGATTTTGTACTCTTAACGATGGCTTGTGAACTAAAATTGTGAATTGCTTTTGCTAAGTTTCAGCTCGTTTTAGTGCCAAATGTGGATTGAGAGATTCTTCCTGATCTGCAGATTTTTCCTGTAGATTCGGGTTGGCAACCAAGGATGTTCAACCTTGCTGGCTTCTGATATATTAATAGGTTCATGATAGACAAGAACAAGATTGTAAAGGTACATCCTTTTCCTTTATAGAATAAATAGTGTTACAAATGGTGAAAAAAAAGGTAGTTTTCAGTTCTTTTTTACCGAGGGATCATGACATAAAATGCATGTTTCTTGTTGTATACCTTCACCGTGGATTATTACATGACGTACCTTGTCATTAACTTTCTTTATATATGACTATTTTTGTTTCAAATTCATACTAAAAGTACCATGAGGATACTAAAATTTACCCTTGCACTCAATCTTTTCTAGAGCTAATAAAATATCTGGTTGTACTGAAATTTGACTTGTACTATTTTTGGTTCAAGATACTCAGTCTTTTTGTGTTAAAACTTAACTTGTTACCTTGTACTGAAATTTAACTTGTTATTGAAATTTCAAAGGAACGAAGAGCTTAAGATTTTGTTTTGTTCATGAAGGTGCATAATCAAGATGAACCACGAGGATTCCTAAAAACACGTGAGCTGTAGCAACATCACTTAACCTTGTCATGTTAGCCTAGATGATTTATCATCCTTGCTCACCCCTCCCGACAAGGATTCATATCAAGCGTTCAAGACTTGTTGGGGGTTCCAAACAAAGCACACACACATATAGCCAGTACTTCTTTGCTCCCTCCACCATCTATGCAATAATATGGCGTGCATGTGGCAAAAAGAATGATCTGATGCTCTACTTAAGAGCTCATAGGAATGAAGGGCTGCTTATCTTTTCCCTCTGCTTAGAAAAAAATATACATAGCGATTTGGTGCATGTTATTTAAAGCAAAGCAGTACATGTGAAAAAAATAGTACTTCTTTGTTCGGAACTTGTTGATTTGAAGTACATTTGTACTTCCAGCTTATTCATTTAAGTAGATTTGCTAACAACCTGCTTTCCAGCATGCCATTAGAAGATATCCCTGCTTCACATTATCACTTGCAATATGGATTGTTCTGCACAAAGTGGCAAATGCGGCATCGTTGCTTACGATTTTGTACCGGCGTATGTGCCATTAACAATGTTGCTCGCAGAGAATAATTTCTGATATAGCTTGCTCCTACATGTGCCATTGACAATTGCTTGTGGAGGGTAATAAGGATTTTGCTAGCTCATATATGTTTCATTAAAATTTCTCTGAATAATGTGCAGGACATTGGTTTAGTGCCAAATGTGGAGTGAGAGATTCTTCCTTCTCTGCAGACCTACATTTCTGGAAAGTAAGAAGAACACGCAGCACACTAAGCAGGTCAAGTGAGCAATCCAAGTAAATACAAGCAACACACTCAGTTTTGCAAAAAAACGTGCATGAAGTTGTATGGCAACTTGCATAAACAGTTCGTCATGCAGTTGATGTGTGGAATTAACAGCTCCTAAGCGATTCTGTGCCAACTTTCTTAAACAAGTCTTTCTTTTGTGCCATGCAGTCTGGGTGTCTGGCCTCCCATGCTCCAGGAAAGGAATTCATGAGGTTGATGTATTTCTAATTCTGTATATGCACACTGCGCGGATCTGTTGTATCCCTAATAGCCGCTATGAAGATAGGTACTGTGCGATGCATACGACCTCATCCGCTTATTCCTGGATGTAATACGTACTCCTGATCTGGGATCAGCGCCGGCATAGATAGTGTGCTAAAACAATTATTCCTGGTTGTATATGCACACTAAGCGGATCTGTTGCAATACGTACTCATGAACTGGGATCAGCGCCGGCAGGGAATCGCCGTCGGATCCTGGGCGTGATCGCCCGCGACTCCTACACGGGATCGCGGTGCCGTCTCCAGAAGCGATCCTGAAGCAGATGGGCGGCGGCTATGGTGTGCGAGGGCGGCGGCGAAGGTTAGGATCGGCCGCGGCACAGGTATGGATGTCCGGCGGGGGAGAAGGGGTGGATCGGGCTTGCGAAGGGATGGTTGGCGGCGGAGGAAGATCTGCTTTGGGCACGAGGCATCGATCGTAGGTTTTTTTCGCATGTTTTTTTTTCACGGGAGGATTGCGAGCTAATGGAGGTGGGACGATAGACGAAAAAAACCCAGCGACTTGACGGAGGTGGGAGGATAGACGAAGAAACCAGCGATAATTAACCGCGCGGATTATTCACCAACTGTTCCATTATTAGGAGTAGAGATATACAGCTACCGGCTGCGGCCAAAGACACACCGAAAACACCTAGGGTTTTGCCTCATCTCGCAACTTGCGCCGCCGTCGTAGTCTACTCCATCCCAGATGCTGGCGTGCATCGGCGCGTGGGAGAGCAGGTCTCCGAAACCGTTCGTCTTTGCGATCCTGCATCGATAGAGGACGAATTAGATTTTTGGGAAACGCTCCGCGTGACTGCTCAAATTCGTCCTCACGGGTCGTCTTCCGTCTAAATCGGACGGTGCTACTCATCGTCGTATTCATCGCCGTCAGCAGCAGGTCGTCATCAACACCGTCGCACCCACATTAGCTAACGAACAGTACGTCCAACATCATCTGTTCATATCTGTTTCTACAACTATTGTTTCGTGTTCGCTGCTGTTATGCATGTCTTGCTGTTCTTCTAGTTTGCTAGATTGTTGCATACTAGTATCTCTTCTAGTCATAAATTATTTACTGGAATTAATCATGAACTTGCCT
>NC_057798.1:661752640-661757339 GCF_018294505.1 Triticum aestivum | reverse complement strand
TGCTAAAGGTATATGTTAGACATGATCGAAGCTGAACCACTAGAATATGTTGTAATGCATGAGCTCTTTTGCTAGTTCAGTCTAAATATCAAACAACGAATGTAAAAAACATATTCTAATAATTCTACTCCCGCAAAAGTCGTTTGAATCAATGAGGCCCTCGAGGTATTTCCTTAGCGTTTGCTAACTTGATAGTTTTGTTCAAATTCACTATCGTGTGCTATGAAACATGTCTGACTTATGCTAAAGGTATATGTTAGACACGATCGAGGCTGAACCACTAGAATATGTAGGTCACTGTTGTAATGCATGAGCTCTTTTGCTAGTTCAGTCTAAATATCAGTCTTTCCCCGCTATGCTCCTTCTCGAGCTCCTCTAATTCTTCATGCGTCATGGTCACCGACTCGCTTGATTCCCTGTAATTTTTGGGGTAGCGGTACTTGTTAAGTTTTTTTTTTTTTTGGCGAAAAAGCGGTACTTGTTAAGTTCATACTATGTCTCAGCGTAGGTCGCCAATACAAGTAGCAAGTACATACCTCACCACACGCAACTACTGATACCTCGCATGCACGCCTCCAGATTTCATCCATCACGTCAAGATGGCAGGTGGTCGGTAGAAACCTCCTACCTGGCGTCTTCACTTGGCGGCACTTGCATGACGGGCTCGCCATTGCTCCTGCACACCGATTGCTCCTGCGTGGCCGAGATCATGGAGATGAATAGATGACGTGTAAGAGCAACTCCAACGGGCCGACTTAAACGGACGGTGATTTTGTCCCTTTTTTTGTCCCTTTAGGTTGGCCAGGCGGACACGGGCGTCCGATTTCGTGTTTGGATCGGCGCGTGCGCCCAACGCTGACGCGACCCATTTGAACGGCGAAAAAAAACTGAATGCATACATATTTAACATAAAAACAAAATTAGTTAAACATTAAAGTCGACCACGAAGGCTGGCGGGAGTCCACGCATCCACATTAGCATTTAATAAAAATAAAAACAAACTAAAAACTATGCGCCGGCGCGCTGCCATAAGCGTTGCCGTCGTCGTCCTCGGGGTCTGTGAGGTCGATGAGCGTTGGCGCCGGACCGGCCCAGCCGAACGCTGTGTTCCAGAGCACGGTCATGTCGGGCGCGGGCTGTGCCGGCGCGGCCTGGCGCGCCTCCTCCTCGGCCTCGAGCCGCTCGGCCTCGGCGTCGCGCTCGAGCATCTCAAGGTACTCGCTGTCACGGCGCTCCTCGGCCACCCGGATCTGCCGCCAGTGCTCGAGGTACACCGCCTCTTGCTTCGGCGTCGCCCTCAGCCAGACCGGCGGCGCCCTTACCCACTCGCACTACTCCCGTCCAGAAATAGCGCTCGATGGGCTCCGGCTCTGGCTGCGGCTCGGCTTTGGCGAGGCGGCGGGGAGGGGATGGTGGGGCCACCGACGGCACCACGCAGTCATCGGCCGTCTCGTACCGAGCTTCTTCTGCTGCTGCTGCCTCCGCCCTGCGTCGCTCGTCCTCCTTGCTCTCCCGGTAGACGGCCGCAAGGGCCGCCTGGTAGGCGTCCTCTGCCGCTTGGTCTTCCTCACGGACGATGAGCGGCGGCGGCGGCAAGCTGTGGCCGACCTCGCGCATGCCGCGCCGCCTCACCTCCTCGTGCTCGAAGGCGAACCAGCGCGCCTAGTTGGGCAAGTCGAAGGCGTAGGCCTGGTCGCGGCGCTGCTCCGGCGTCAGGAGCGCCCGCCGGCGATGCAGCTCCTTCGCGTGCGCCCTAGCCGACCGCGGCGCCGCCGGCACAGGGATCCTCTCCAAATCCAGATGCCAGTCGTGCGGCATGGTGATGTCGGGGTACGACAGAGGCACGCGGTGGCGTCAGTGCCACTCCGCCTGGTGCACGGGCACATTCACCCGCTGCCTCTGCTGGCGAGCCGGCGAAGGCGGAGCCGGGATGAACTCCGCGGGAAAGGGGACGGTAGGGGTCTTGCCCTTTGACTTGCTGCTGTTGCCAGCGCCGGAAAAGAGCCCCATTTGGACGGCAGGGGTGGCTAGGGTTTGCTTGTGACGGGAGCGAGTGTGGCCTAGACGGGGACGAGAACTGGATGAGGACGGCCCCGCCACACGGTCAGCTTAAAAAAGGACGACCGCCGTCGTTGACGCGTGGGCCCGGGGTTATAAATTAAGCTGACTGGCGAGGTGGTGGGTAGTTGGGCGACCTCCGAGTGGGGCCGCGGCGGACACCGGAAAGGCGCGTGTGGCATCCGTTCCGCGTCCGCGCCGACGCATTTGGGGTGCAAATTCGGACCGCAAATGCGTCGGACGCGAAGCGGACGCGTTTTGGATTTGGGTCGGTGCGGGCCTCCTATTTTATCCGCGCGGACCCAAACAGACGGCGGCGTACGAAATGGGTCACCCCGTTAGGAGTTGCTCTAAGAGCATCTCCAGCCGCGCCCCCAAAGAGGCCCCCAGACGACTTTTCGGCCGCCGGCTCGGCTCCTCTTCGAGGCCGAGTACCCGGTCCCGCCGGACATGCGGGTGCCCGGGGCATGGAGGATCAGCGCCGGCAGCGTCCCGGTGCCACCACCACCCACCGGGGTGGCGCGGCGTGCGGAGATCGCGCGTATCCGCGCTTCCCTGCCGCGGGCGGCGAGGGAGGGACCGCGGTACATCCCCGACAGCCCGCTCTGGGAGCCTTACTTTCGCCGCCGGCACGTCGAACAGCTCGAGGCCACGAACGGTGTCATGCCCTCCGGAAGGCTCAACTCCGAGGGGCGGCGCCGATGGTGGGGCGTGCCGGGCCGCACGCTGGAGGCCGTCCTCGAGTACATCGAGGATGGCAACACGCCGAGGCTCAAGTACCCCGCTCCCCCGTCCTTCTCTCGCAGACGTGGGAGTTCCTAGACGCTGAGACGCATGGAGCATCCCGGGGCGTCCTCCTCCTCGTCCGGCTCCCCCTGCCTCCGCCCCGTCAACCGAAATCCCAGGACACGCCTGTAAGCGGGCGCACCCGCAGCTCCGGCGTACGCATCGATGACTCCGCACCCCCCCCCCTCTGGCCGCCTCGTCCTCGTCACGCCCAAGCCGGAGCCCGGCCTCCCCGCGGAGTACGAGGAGATCACCCGGTGTGGCTTCTCCGACGAGGAGGCCCTAAAGTGGGCGAGGGACGACTCCCTCCGCGACGAGATGGTCCGGCAGCGCCGGGCCCTGGAGGAGATAGCCGCCCGCAAACATGGGCGCGAGGACGAGCACGGCGTCGTGATCCTCGACAGCGACAACGACGAGGACGCCCCCGGACCGTCCAACCCGCCGCGCCAACCGGGGAAGGGTTGCAGCAGGGACGGCGGCCGCGGCGGAGGCGGCGACGATGACGACGGCGGCGACTACACGCGGTTCTACAGCCTCCTCGGCATGTAGAACTACAAGGGCGACGGGCGGCGAGGAGTAGCCTACTAGTTTTTTTTTTCCTTTTTTGTAAAATATTTTTAAATATGAACGAACTCGCCGAAGTTTGGTTGAATATGCACCGTGTTTGTGCCGCAATTCAAATTTTCAAAAAACTGTGGGTGTCGCGACTGGGGTACATCACGCCCCCAGCGCCCGGTTTAGGGCCGGTGCACCCCATGGGGCGATTTTTAGCGCCTCCTGGGGGGGGCTAACGGCTGGAGATGCTCTAAGCCCACATAGTCAATGAGAATAGGTGTACTATTCCAATGGGGATTGTCTTTTTCCGGCTGCCACAAATAAGTATCTATAGCAAAAATCAACTGGGTTTGGGGGATTTCAAGTTCAAAGTTTGATTTAGACTGGGGGCGCGAATTCAGGGTTTATTTCAGACTCTCTCTTATCATTTCGATTTTATTTTTTTTCAAAACTGATTTCGACGTTTATTGGAGCGGAGCGGGCCGTCGCCTCGGGCAGCGGTCGCCGGTTGCGAGTCAATTGAGCCGCGCTAGCGCGAATATTCCAGCGAGATCAGCGGCAACGTCGCCGCCGTCTCACTCGCCCCGCCGGGGGCCGGGCCCCGTCACGGGCTTCCACGTGGACCACGGAATATTCCTCGCGCGCGTCGACACGCGCATGCGCGTATGGAGGGAAGCTGGCGCTTGCGTGCTCCCGCAGCCACGGACGCGCCGCTACGAACCATGTTACTGCCATCCCGGTTTTCCTGACCAAATGCTTTTGTTTTCCAAGTCAAGATTCGTTCCTTCTGGCACTGTACACTGATACGAAACTGCAGTTTCTGTTTTCCAGATGCAATAATCAGCCACGGACGAGGGTGAATATTTCGGATGTTCCGTCGGTAAAGTTTCTCCGGGAACAAAACGCAAAGGCGCAGAAAGAAAATCGATCCATTACCCTGTCGATCCAAGTCGGCATTGCATTGATCGTGCCTAGTGGCTGTCACCGTCTCTCGCTGAACTCAGAGCCATCCAGCGATCCTCAGCGGTTGGCATCGATCAACGCGAATCTGGGAGCAAAAGATAAGCCGCGAGATTCGCTTTTGACGTAGCTTTCCCATTTTGGCCGCGGCAAGTCGCTAGCCTAGCATAATATCCTTTGCCAACGAATCTCAAGTAGGCGTCCGTCAGGTCAATAGGCTGCACTACGGCGAGTGGTGAGGGCATCTTCAATGCTGACTCAATCACCTGTATGCGTTTGGACTACACGGTCCAAACGTGTTTTGCCATTTAACACGGTTTCGCATCTATCCACGGATTGG